>NC_079893.1:7536216-7696032 GCF_024868665.1 Triplophysa rosa | reverse complement strand
GCATAGTTTCGCCAGGGGAAATGGCGGGAGTGACCAAGGGACAAGCTGTGGTGTTGTGTGATACGGAGCGGCACACCGCGCAAGATATATTTTGTACGCCCAAAAACACCCTGTTGTGGAGCTCAGTGTCCAGAGCTCCCCAGTAGGGGCACTGGTTCCACTGAGCCACCCTTATGGCGCATTTTGCTGAAAACAGCTTGTGATACGTGTAAAAATGTGCCCCCCCGTAGGAAAGCGCGAGCTCCGCAACTATGGCGAGATAGTCGCCGAGCTCACGTCTCCTGTGAGGGAACACCGTGCATACCACGTCAGTGAAGCGGGAAAAAGCCATTGTGAATTCTGGGAAGGACAGAGTGCGGGAGTGACTGTGGGATGCGTTCTTGAAAGTAAACGAAAAGTCGCCGTAAGAAATCTGCCGATCTGCTAACGGGGGTGAAAGTGGTGATAGAAGTTGAAATAAATCTATGTCCGCACCTGCCAAAATCTGCGTCCTGATGCTTGTGGAGACAGGGGGTGGTTCCAAGACCGGGGCGTTGCATGGCACCGGCATGGATGTTGCTGTAGCCAGTGAGAAACTTGGGCGTGCCTGTGGTAGAGAGAGGAGGGAGGGAATAGCAGCCGATGGAGCGTCTAACGGAGGCAGTCTCACGTTAGCAGCGGCATCCATGGCAAGGGCCTGAGGGAAGTAGGACGGGCCGTACCCTTGGGTGAGGGGGGGGAAACCTAAAACCTGGGCCTGGGACGCTAACGGAGGCAGCCTCGCATTAGGTGTTATCTGCGGAGCCGCTGGCCAGGAGCTTGGACTGATGTGGGGGGAGGGGTTGATAAATTGTCGAACCGCCCTTGACGGCCGGCTCGCGTTGTCCTGGTAGCTGTAGAATTTTGGAACCGGAAACGATTCCTCCAAATCACTGAGCTGGAAGGCGGCTGGCGGCAAAAGCTGCTCCTCTGGGGCGCGGCCCAGACTTGCAGACGGCCTGCTGCGGCGGCATGGTGGTTGGGAGTGTTGCCTCGCTGTCGAAGAGGAAGGGCCTGGCTGCGCTCGAGATGATCCGGGATCCTGGTTCGTCTCCTCTGAGGTCGAAGGCGGGGCCTCTGTCTGCAAAGAGGAGTATAAGCTGTACAACTCCGCTTTGCTGTGCCGCTTGCTGGGGATGACGTCCCGCTTGGCCAAAGCTTGACGCAAGCCTGCGACGGTCCACTTCCCGATGGCTGGGATGGCCGTAAGTGCTGAAGCGTATGACGACGCTGGCGAGAGAAGTTGTTGTTCGGTTGAGCGCGGCGAGGCAGAGCATCGGCGCTTTGAAGCGCGTTGTGCGGACCGACGAAGCTGGCGGCCTCGTGGTGTAGCCTCAGGCTCCTTAGATGCATCCGCGCTGGGACAGGAACGCTGAAGAGCGCTCGAAAGCGCAGGAGAATCCTGAGCGGTAAGGCTGTCGTTTGCGACTGAAGTCGGTGTCTCTGACATGTTGCAATGTTGCATTACTGTAGAGAAGGAGCATGTAAGAATTCTGGTCTTATTTATGCGGAGGCTCGCTTGAGCTGATAGGGTGAAAATCGTGATTGCTGGTAGCGAACCAGCCGGGTTTGATTATGAGCTCCGGCTTCACCTGAATTTTGTTAACGAAACTCGTTTGGATAGATGACGTGGTTGCCAATGGTGAACCGGCCGAGGTTGATTATATGCTCCGGCTTCTCCCGAACTTAGTTAATAAAACATCATTTAACCTATTTAGGCGCAATTTGAAATGGTTGTATTGACACGTCCAGTATAGATTGACAGCTTCTGGCTGTGGAACACGGCTCGACGCAACGCGACAGCGGTCCCATCTGGTGTACACATTGCCTTAAGGCTGCTTCAGAATCAGATAGCGCACCAGTATTAACTTCTCTTTCATGCTTGAATGAACAAAAACACACAGGATTATGCCAGAAAGCACATTTTGTCTAGTATTTTCGCAAGCACAGTCTTCAACGAGTTAAATAAAGTCTTAAATGAATGCAAAGAGTAGTGAAAATAGGAAGCGCATTTTAGACCAGCTTAGAGCAGCAGCTCCTAAAGGGGCCGCGTTCTTAAACGTTCTGCTGTGACTCCTGTCACTAATGTTAATCAAAGAACAAAATAAAAGAAGAAATCAATGTGATTTTGAAGCTTCTATGAGAATTCTTCTATATTTCATGCATTTAGCAGTAAAGACAATAAAGTGTTTGAGAACTTTATTTATTTTCTGTATATTTCCTGCCTGTTAGACAGGTAGGAAGGGCACACTTATTATAATGGGTTTGATTAGTAGAAAAAAATAATATATTAAATAAAGACAAATATTAGATCTACATTAATTTGGAGATAAAATGTTAAATTATTAGAGCTGTGTGTGATTAGTTAGTTAATTTTTTCAATCGATTGACAGTACTAAAATAAACATGTTAAACAAAATAAATAGTGTATGTTTAATTTCACTAAACGTGTGCGATTAATCGCAGTTAATCACACAAAAAAGGTGCGATTAATCACAATTAAAATTTTGAATCTATTGACAGCCCTAATAAATACACAAACATACATGTATATATTTGCAAAATATGTGTAACATATTTATATTTAAACATTAGATATTTACTGTATATATATATATATATATATATATGTGTGTGTATGTTACGGTTATTTTACGTGAAACAATTTACACTCAAAAAAAAACGGGTACATTTTAAAGCTGTGAAATCAATGAAATATAGGGGTGGTTTCCCGTACAGGGTTTAAGACTAGTCCTAGACTAAAATAAATGTTAGAGCTGTCTAAACTGAAAGCTGCTTGCACTGACACAACTTAAAAAACAGCAGTGCCATTGTCTCAAGATGAGGAGTCTCAAGAAGATGTCCCAATTTAGCTAAAACCTAGTCCTGGTTTAAACTAATCCCTGTGCGGGAAACCACCCCATACTGTTTAGATTGTGTAAATGTAAGTTAAAAAACAAGTAAATCTGACTAACTCAAACCAAAAATATTAAGTGTATATAAAAAGAATGTCTAAATGTATTAGAAAAATTAACAGTTTTAACAATTTTTCTTTCAGAAATCAATATTTCTGAATGTCCCACTGAAAAAGTTAAAACATTTAAAACATTTTATAAAATTAATATAACTACACACATAAATAAACACAACACACACATATACTGTATTACATAAAAATAAAATTTTGGTAACCGACTATTTGATTTGACAGTCCTAGTTGTTTTATACATTATATATACAGTACATTTTTTACTTCATAGATTTTATTTTGTTTGTTTGTTTGTTACTTTATTGAGTTTTGAACTGACTACAATGAACTTCTTACACATTTTGAGCTGCAATAGGTCACTGCAAAAATATCATAGCTCATATATCGCCCAGCCCTAAAGTCAATTAATAACATTAAAGGCAGAACTGTAAACTTTACATTTGGTCTTGTGCTTCTAAACAGAGGTTTTAAATTTAGACACCTAAAATGTTGGTTTCTGATGATGAATAATTTGGATTCTCATGCTGCAAGGACAGCCCACTCACACCCTAGACTCTCTATGTGTTTCAGCTCGAAAGCAGGACATCATAAAGGTGACCGAGCAGTTGATCGAGTCCATCAACAACGGCGACTTTGAGGCTTACGCGTGAGTGAACGCACCGACCCGTCTCCATGACGACCACAGCCTCTTAGGAACAATGACGCATTGCTTTATTTTTCCTTTGATTACTGAGATTATACCTAATGGTCACCTGTCCTTTTCACAACAGGTGCTCCATCTATAATTAGAAGCAAGGCTCACTTAATTACAGCTTTTGATTGACAGATAGAGGACCAGAGGAAAATTCACACATAGTCTTATGACCATATTACAACCACACATGTCCACACAATGCAGCGCTAGTTTTCTAAAATCTCTTTGTCTTTTTTCCACAGAAAGATTTGTGATCCTGGTTTAACTTCCTTTGAGCCAGAGGCGCTGGGAAATTTGGTGGAGGGACATGATTTCCACAGGTTCTACTTTGATAATGGTATGTAGATCAATACTGTTTTATAGATTTTTAGTGTTAAAAACTAGCCATTGTTCCACAGTCATGGAAAAACTGGTAGTAAATTTCAAGGAAATATATGGCAGTTTTTAATATATGGGAATTTTAAGGAAATATGTGGCAATTTTTTAAATATATGGGGATTTAAATATATGGCAGTGTTTTTTTATTTATGGCAATAAATGTCAGTTTTTTTAAATATATGCCAATTTAATAAAAATAGGCCTATATGTCATTTTTTTATATATGGGAATTTCACAGAAATATATGACAGTTTTTAAATATATGGGAATTTTATGGAAATAAATGGTAGTTTTTTAATTATGGTAATTTCATGAAAATATATGCCAGTTTTTTATATATGGAAATTTTATGGAAATATATAGCCCTATTCGCACGTGATTAGTATTACCTGGGGACCTCGTGTGATTTAGAAATTACCTCGCCACATCTGTATTTCATGTGGGGCATTTGCACGGGATAAGTGAAGCCTGTGATTTTACTCAAATTTACAGAATTATTTCCTGGACATGAAGGCAAGGCTTTGCGTATAGTTTGTATATACACTGAACAAAAATAACTTGTAGAAATTACTTAATAAAATCCTTGTAACAATTTGCACGAATATTTTTTAAGTAAAATGTGCTGCTATAATTCAAGTACAATTTACTAACCAGAATAAAGTCAATTCTACTTATGAAATACATTTAGTATTTGTTAAAATATTAAGTAAATATTTCTTAAAGTAAACAAACAAAAAACAATTACGTTGAACAAAAACAGGTGTCTAACTCAAACTTCACGGTACTTTAATATTAAAATATACTATTTTTTATGACATAGATGGTCAAGTGAGAAGAGACTGGTGGTCTCTGTACTGGCATTGGCAAAGTTACTGCTCAATAAGTGAAATAACACACTTCATGACCAATATTGTGCCTCCCTCACCTCCCTGACCCTAGGTCAAAGCACTTCTCTTCTGAACAACGGTGACCACTTAAAAAACCCAAACATAAAAATAATACCAAAACTCTCCTAAATCTCAAATGTAAATCGACACAAAACACGAACAAGTCTTTCTTTTTACTGAAAAACACTTAAAATTATAGTTAATCTGGAAAATGAATCTCCTAATGCAGTCAGATGCAAAGCATGCTGGGAACTACAGATGAACTGCCAAGGAATTTTATATCTACAAAAATTATTTATGTAGTCTCAATACAAAATAAATAGGTAAACTTAATTTAACTAATTTAAATGGGTTTAACATCAAAAATCAATTTGTTCAATTAAAATTACTCAAACAAAATAATTAAAATCTTAACAACCAAAATTAGTCGATTTTATTCCCAAGATTTTTACGTTATTTTAACAAATATTTTTTTGTTAAAAACAGGAACATAATTCTATGAAGTATATTTTAATAATTTATTTTCATTAAATTTACTAAGGCACATAATAATTTTTTTCAGTGTATAGTTGTGTATAACGATATGACCATACCTGTCAGCATATGAGACCTGCGATCGCATTCCGGGATCTCCCTCTGTACGGGAGTTTCATGGGAGAAATAACAAAACGGGAGACTCCCGGCCAAACGGCAGTGTTGGCAGCTATGGATATGACCCAGCACACGAAATAATATCAAAACACTTTAATACAGCCTCCATTATTCACGAACGGTAGATAAAACCTTGAAAAAGGATATACGAGCCCGCCAAATCAGAGATGCCCATTCGCACGGGACTAATATTATCACAGGACCTCGTGTTCGTCAAAATATGGTAGGTAATTTGTTGGGGAATTTGTACTTTACAAATTACAGACATGGCTGATTCACGTGGGATTAAGATCACAGACAACCTCCACAATTATTACAAATGAATAGAGGTCCCCAGGTAATACTAATCCTTTGCGAATAGGGCTTATTAATGTTTTTCAAATATACTGTATGCCAATATCAGAATATATGGGAGTTTTTTTAATATATGAGAATTTAATGAAAATATACAGCTATTTTTTTATATTTTTAAATATTATATATATTTTTTTAATTTAAATTTTATTATTTTAAAAATAAAAAAATTAAAGGCACAATATACACTGTACAATTTTTGCATTAAAATAAAAAATACTAGAACAATTCTATATTTTGGTGACTTGTGATCTTGACACCCACTAATCATGCATTCTTTATATCCCCTTAGCATTGTCTAAAGGTAATAAACCTGTACACACTATCCTACTGAACCCCCACGTGCACCTGATCGGCGAGGACGCGGCATGCATTGCCTACATCCGTCTGACTCAGTACATGGACGCGAGCGGGATGCCGCGCACCATGCAGTCAGAGGAGACCCGTGTGTGGCACCGCCGAGATGGAAAGTGGCTGAACATTCACTTCCATCGCTCCGGAGCCCCCAGCGTGCCCATCAAGTAAGACTCGTTGCAGTACTGAGATGCAGAGATGAATGATAATTGAATGACATTCCTATTTTAGAGTTGATGTGTGTTTTTCTGTGTGTAGTTAATGGAATATTAAGCTTCATTTCCCCCTGTCGAGGAGTAACTATCACCCAACTGTCTGTCAATCAAGCTGGAGGCGTGTCTCCTAAGCCCACTTACTTCCCTACCACCACGCCATTCTCCCTTTCTCGTCGAGGCGCACATGGACCAGAGTGTTGAAACATTTTGTCAGAGGTCATCACCTACACCGAAACCCGTGGGCCATTCGCATATATGGACATTAATAAAAGGAGTGTATTTTTAACATTTTATTTTCGGTTTCTTTTTTTAAGCCGTTTTGGTATGCATTTTAAATGTATAGATATGTAAAGAGAATCACCTTTCCCCAAGTCTGTACTGTATTTTTATGTCTGTGTGCAATATATCAAATTTTGAAAGATAAGAATGTTGATATTAAGCTTGCTATCGTTCTGGTGATGTACATATGTTGTGATCGTTCAGATAAAAAAACGCTAAAATAAAAAAAATCTTTTAAAAATACGTACTTTAAATTCTGGCTTACAGCAAAATGAAAACATTTTAGTAAACGCTGTAGAAGAGCTTTGTTTATATTCGCTAGCTTAAAATGTTTGGCTCCTTAATGATTCCAATTTATTTGATTTATGAGAATTGCAAAATACTAATATGGACTGTATGTTTACCTTTATGTCATAGAATATGAGAAAAAACAGATATCAAAGAGAATGTAGCATATATGATACATCAAACTGACAAGCATTGGGTAATGCATGGAGGACTATTTTTTTTTAATGATCATGATTTTGTTTTTCTCTTACGTTGTGTAATGGTTTCCTTATCGAATTGTTTGTTTTATTTTTATCAGATCTGTTACGGTAATGATGATAGAGGCTATTATCATTATGACCCGACATATCTAAAACTATCACCCTACCTTCAGATCTACGTAGCTTAATTTTCCTATAATGAGTGGCTGTGAAACTATTATCCTTTGACTTTATATCATGGCTGTATGAGAAAAGAAATATACAATAAGTAGCTTATGAGAAACTACGTGTATCATTTTTCAGGCATATTTGTGCTTTTTATTGATCCTGACGTTTGTTTTGCTAATGGCAAGAAATGCGAAAGCAGGCCAAGGCTGATTTTCAAGCATGTACACTGCCCTCAGTGGTGACATCGTGTCTGTGCGCCACTAAATTGGAAGATGATGTCATAGAGGGTGATGTCAGAACGGTCTTCCTTGAGGAAAAACCTCACCATTACTGGACTATGCCAATGCCATATACTTTCTGTTTTTTTTTTTCTCATTTCATTTCTGTTTTAAAGACATTTCCTCAGAAACCTCAAAGCCAATATGAGGGTGCGAATTACATCATTTGTTGCCATGGTGGCGCTAGCAAATCAACATATTTAATGAAAATTACAATAAAGGTGTCATATGTACTGAATATATGATGTTGTTATCCTATTTTGTGTATTATCGCTGTTTCGCACACGGCTAGGTAATGCTTCTTTAAAGGAATAGTTCATAGAAAAATAAAAAATCTCATCATTTGTCATATGGTTTAAAACCTGTATACGACTCGGTGACTTCGGTGGAACACAAAAGAAAATATTTTTAAAATGTCTGTGTGGTTTTGTGTCTATACAATGGAAGTCAATGGGGGCCCATGTTGTTTGGTTATACTACGTTCTTCAAAATATCTTCTTTTGTGTTATGCAGAAGTAAGCAAGCCATACAGGTTTGCCATGACATATTTGGTTGAACTATCCCACAACATTGTAGTTAACATTGCAACATACAGTATACACCCGAATTCTATTAACTACTATAAGGAAAAATGCATGGGCATCTGAGCTGGCCAGAGACAAGCACCAAAGGACAACCTCTTCTAACGCAGCTGCATTCAGATAAACTACTCAAAACAATGATCACATACAGTAGTAAACTCATTTTCAGCAGTTTCAAATGAAGCCAACTTGTGATTCGCTAAGTCATAAAGTGCATGTGAATAGTAAATGCACAGAATCAATCCTTCTTCGATCATTCGTTTTCACACATTTTGGCCATTTTGGCCAGTCGTGGACAGTACAAAAGCATTGGACATAAGACAAGTGTTGACCAAATACTTAATGTCTCAATAACAACAATCAATACAATCCAACAATCAATGAGGTGGTATTCAAATAAGATGCTCATGCTAGGTGTAGCTACAGAAAGTTTTAAAACTGAACATTTTGACCAAAATTACCACGGTTATCAGTATCATCATGGATAAGTGACCAGTCACTATAGGTGCAGGTCATCTGCTTTTAAAAAAGGAAACCACAGTATCGTGTCAGAAGAGATCTGCTGAAAGATCACATCAAACCGGTGAGAATCTGACAACACTGAATCTGAAACTGATTAGTTAACCAACTCTCATTTACCAGAGTAAATGTGGTCTTGAGAAGTTAATGATACATTCTCAAGCATATGTAACCACACGCACAGCAGGCTGCTTGTCATTTTCAATGTGTTCAATGTCACACAGTTTTATGTCATGGTTCTGCCCCACCTTGTCTTGCTTTTCTTGACCTAGTGGCAGAACCATGATAGAACCTCTTGTTTTATGTGGAGAGAGTCATTTTGACCCTGTCGGCCTTAGATACTCTCTCCGGTCCTTGTCTGTGTTCCCGCCCTTTTGTATCCCTCGTTTTAACTGTTCATTAGATCATGCCCCACACCTGTTCCGCTTTGATTTAGTCCCCTTTATATAGTCCTCTTGTTTCATTGTCCTGTGCTGAATCATTGTACTGTCGTGTGTGTGTCATATGTGGTGAGTTCCTGTCTTGTCAGTGTAGTTTAGTTATTTTGTATTTAATTCGAGTGTTGTCTTAGTCTGGTTAGGTGTAGTTAGTCCTTGTCCTTGGTGTCATGTTTTATACCCTTGTGTTTTGTTACGTTACCCCCCCGTGGGTGTTTGTTTTGTACTTATATTTTATCAAATGTCTTGTTAACTCCTTACCTGCTGTCTGCACCTGGGTCCTCTGTCCTTGTCCTCACCACCCACGTTCGTGACAGTTTTATTAATATGTAATCATGTGACATTTAAGTTACAGACATAAAAGTTGAGTAAAGTGGTCATTTGTGCTTTATAAGTGATTTTATTTGTGTGTGTTTACAATGGGTATATTTATTGGCTTTACAAATACCGTTTTTTTGGTAACCAAGGGTGCTTACAAAAGAGTTTAAAATACGTGTAAAGTGAAATAATTTTGAGTGAATAATTGGAATCCAGTCCAGTGTGTTTCCAGTTAACGCAGCATATTTACAGTAAATGCTGTAGGTATTGCAAAACCTGTCCTGTCCGGTTTCTCCAGTTTAAATGTCTATTTTGAAAAAAATTCCGTAGATTGTTTTCAACATAAAAACCAGTGTGTGTCATAAATCCTAAAACTCTAAAACTCCAGTTACACAGTATTCTTAAAACTGGCAATAAATACTTATGCGTTGTGTAAATAAATGAACGACAGGATTATCATAAACTCATGTTTAAAAAAATATCAAACGCATTGTTTTATGCTGAGTGTGCTCCGTCGCCATTAACTCCTGAAGTGACATTACCTGATTTAACGGTCACCGATTACCCAAACAACACTGTGGTGTTCCATAGGATCTATCAAATTCTGAATCTAGATTCTACCAATACCTGTGGTTCGGAATGATGTCCAACACTTTTATACGCCTTGGATCATAAACACAATCCTCCTCTAGGCCACTGGGTACCATCCCACAATTGGGAGGAACCCATGCTGTGTCATATCAATGCATATGCCAGGTCATTTGCAAAGGATGACCCTGATAAGTAATCTTCTTCACCTTGCCTACTCTTACACAAAGTTTGAGGACAGCTAGCGGCTGACCATATGACTCTGTAGGGTAATGGGATGCTTTCTCAAAGCTTCTGGTAACATAGACTCCAGGTCCCAGCATGCCACCGGTTGAACGCCTGAAACCTTCATTCATGATCCTCATTGCGTTTGTCCATGTGGTGCCATGATACATTATGTAGGAATTTTGGCCTTGATAGCATATTGGTTGAAGGCCAACAAAGTAATATTGAGGGTACATAAAACAAGGATCAAATGGAGCCCCAAACCAGAATGCCATTCTTCTTCTGTACTCAATGTTGGATAAATACACCTTTGGATAAATGTTGAAATATATTTGTTAGTTTTGTCCATGCCTTTAATATGGTGATCTTTTTGTTTTTCCAATAAATAATAAATAAACATATAAATAATTTCATAAATAAATGCGTCTTTTGATTGAAGTATAAAACCTGTATGTGTGTATATGAATCTTTTCAGCATTCAATCAGAAGTTAAATAGACGACTAAAGGCAACTTTCTAAAGTGAAACTAAAAAAAAGAAAATCACATTTGACCTGTTTATTTCAACCAATAGTACTCTTTCTGAAAATAGGGCGAAGCTATTCTTCTCTTTCTTATTCATTCTACAACAGTTGCAATGACAGCTAGACAAATTGTCAGTAATTACAGTTACAATACTGTAACAATACCAAGACACAAGACAACCAACCTACCTCCACAGCAGTGTGGCATCAATTAAACACTGGGTGTTTTAGCAATGGGTTTTAAGTTAGTTCAGGCATAGTTTCACTTTTGTTGTACAACGTCAAGGAGGGGAGGAGGAAGCAGAAAATGAAAATATATTTTATCAACGTTTATTAATTCCTGTTAGTCGAAGTGCGAAGTTCAGAGGGGCTTTCAGAAGTTGGATATTATGGAGGAATTTATAGTGTTAATGCACTAAAAGAGTAACTATAAAAAAGTTTTTGTAACCCCATTTCGTTTTGGGTAGTGTTTTACAGTTTAAAATTCAGACAATCCTGTTACAAAATATGATAATATAAGCACTACACTACAGCAATGTTCAATCTCACATGGTAAGGGTGAAAAAACATTAATACTGATTTTATTGCCATTTGTGCAGTGCAGCACATAAACAGTAAACTCAGTTATGGCTCTGGCACCATTGTGCTTGTTGCTAGCTGTAAATACGCTATGGATCTGTCCAACCATATTATTGGCTTCAATATACATGACAGAGAATTAAACACGACTGCCCTCTATGGGTCATATGTTTTCTGCGCAAAAGAATCACACATAGTTACGCGTGATGTCGTGACGTGCATTGCTGGCCACATCTGTATCCCTGAGATTTTTCCATTTTCCTTTTACCTCATCCACTGCCAAATATATATATAAAACAATTATTATAAATATTAAAGGTTGACAGACTACACCAAACCTAATATACTATATAAAGATATCAAACTCACCATTAATGCCCATTTTCTCTGTGATTCTTTGCCACAAAAGTTCTTCTTTTGTCCTGGTTCTTGTAGTCGCTGTGAATTTTGTCAAAGTTATATGTTCAGATACCAAACAACATGACGTCCATTCTCAGTGACTGCATCTTAATTCAAGGGCTGTGTCCTCAAAAAGTCTCTCACTAAATCCTTGGTGTTTCGAGTCTGATGACATCACATGGCTGTGTTTTTGGCGAGGTCAAGGTAGTTTAGATGGTCAGTGTAGAGTAAAGGTTTCGTAAGACTCGAAACACCAAGGATTTAGTCAGATCCAACAAGCTAAGCCCACGGGTCAGACTCAAAACGCCAAGGATTTAGTGAGAGCCTCCTCCGAAAGGCTGCATTTGAATACCTTATTAGGTATCAAAAAGCTGTAAAGGATGCTAAAGCAACTTATTTCTCAAATATCATATCGTAGCACACACACTCACCAAAAAGTTTGTTTAATACCATAAACAAGTTTTTAAATCCTATGATGTCTTCTATACCAGCATCATCTGAGTATTGTGTGAAGTTTTAAGTGCCTTCTCCGATAAAACTAAAAATATTAGGTTGGGGTTTGGTGAATCTGATGGAAATCAAGTGATCGACTTAGACAGTGTTAACAATGTTGACACCTTTGGTGCTTTCGATCCTTTTGATTTAATCGATCATAAAATTCTTATGGAACGTTTAGAGCATGTTGTGGGTTTGAGAGGAACTGTTTTGAAATGGTTTTCCTCCTATTTGAAGAGTAGGTCCTTTTCAGTGTAGATTGGAGCTGTCTCTTATAGCGTCTATGGAATGTGGGGTTCCTCAAGGCTCCATTTTGGGGCCTGTTTTGTTCTTTTTATTTTTGCTGCCTTTAGGCAAAAGTTTTAAGAAATACAATATGTCATATCACATTTATGCTGATGATATTCAGATTTATCTTCCGATTCAATCAGGAGGACCTTCTCCTCAGTCATCTTTGTTATTTTGTCTTGAGGAGGTGAAATGCTGGCTAAAGCAAAATCGTCTTCAGCTTAATATGACTAAATCTGAGGTAATTTTATTTGGGCCTAATCAGGTTGACATACTAGATAAAAATGCTCTTTTAGGATCTTGGTCAACAAATGTGCGGTCACAGTTAAGGAACTTGGGAGTCATTTTAAACCCAGCTCTTACCTTTAAAAATCAGGTTAATTGTGTGGTTAAGAGTTGCTTTTACCAGTTGAGGACCATTGCTAAAATTAAATCTTTCTTATCACCTACTGATCTAGAGATAGTGATTCATGCTTTTATCTCCTCCCGTCTGGACTACTGTAATGCGCTGTATATGGGAGTATAAATTGCAAGTGGTTCAGAATGCAGCGGCGACGCTTCTCACTAGCACAAAGAAAAGGGAGCATATTACCCCTGTGTTAGAAAAGCTGCATTGGCTCCCGATAAAGTATCGGATTCAGTATAAGGTGTTGCTATTTGTTTTTAAAGCTGTTCATGGTATGACCCCAGAATATATTTCGGAACTGATTCACATGAATTCTTGTAGACCTCAAAGGTTTTTAAATTCTTTATTACTCTCAGTCTCGAGAACTCGCTTAAAAACTAAAGGAGATCATGCATTTTCTGTAGCTGGCCCAAGGTTGTGGAATATGCTTCCGCCTGATATTAGATATGCCCCCTGTATTGGTGTTTTTAAAGCTCGTTTAAAACGTATTTATTCTCTATGGCTTTTACTGACTGACTTGATGTTTTGGTAAGTGTGTTGTTTTGCTTTTTGGTTTTTATGTTTCTTTATTTGGTTGTTTCCTATTTCTATTTTATTATATTATGTGTATTTACTGTGTACAGCCCTTTGGTCTACTGTGTAGTGGAAAGGGCTTTATAAATAAAGTAGACTTGAGACTTTGAAGGCCAATTACATCACTGCACCACGACAGAGCCTGGCCCAATTCCAAGGCTGCTTCGAATGCGGCCTCCATTTCCTGAGAAAAGAAGAATCCATCAGATCCTTCACGGCCTTGGCTATCCCAAGATAAATGCACGCCGTTTACGGCTGACTGTTGCTAGGCAACAGGATCGGTTGGTGGAAACACCAGTGACGCAATCCACTGAAGGCTAGACTGCCCCATTTAGGAATTCAGTTCATCTTCTTCCTGATCTCTAACAAGGATTGACATTACACATGCACACTTTCACACACTAGCAGGCCTCCGTCACGTTTGAAAAGAAGGCTTCAGATTAATTTGTGTGTTGAACTAAAGAAGTCAAACTGAAGCCATTCTTACTGTTTATTGCTAAGAGCTAAAGCTAAACGTATGGGAAGCAGTGAAATCTCCACTGAAGATCTGAGCGCTTGACCAATCACAACAGATTGGGTCAGCTTGATCAATCAGAGCATGTTGGAAGGAGGGACTTCTTTCCTGATTGAAAAAATCAGGTCGTTTTGTGTCGTCACAAAAACACAATAAAGATCTCGAAGTAACATTAAATTTGACACCTTTAAATAATTTAAAGTTTTTTTACACAGTTTTTAAAGTACATTTTACTTTTTTGTGTCAAGTTTTTGCCGCAAGTTTATCCGGCAGATGACGCAGGCGTGTTGTAAGTTCCGGTGTTGAACGCTGCATTTTTCATTTTGTTGTAATAGCGTCTACTCTGGGGGAGCTTTCGTCACCGTCATTTGCCGGAAAAACAAGCCTCTCGTTCATACGCATTCGAGAGATGACGGAAGCTAGACATCAACATTGTTAGCTCTGTCAATATGGATATTTCTCTTAAACAAACGCATCGATTCACTTCAAAAGACCTTTATTAAGACCACAGAGCCGTGTAGAGCAGTTCTTTGATCGATAGATGCACTTTTTGGAGATTCAAAAGGTCAACTCCCATTCTACCACTTGGAAGCAAAATGATGCGTGGTATTATAACTCCGACTGCATTTTTCTTCAAGAAGAAAACCATATTCAATTAGGATGCCTTGAGGGTGAGTAAAACATGGGGAAATTTTGATTTAGAAAATTTTGAACTATTTTTAAATGAATGAGATACAAGGGGAGTAGCTTCACTGTCAGATATACTGTATATGTCACTTTGCTCAGAGCTGATTGGTCCATTTTTGGTTTGCAATCTCTAACCCAGAATAAAACCTGCTCCAGAGCAGGTTAGCGTAGCGTAAATTACGGTGGTGACGAAACCTGCTCCAAACCATTCCACCTTCTTGAGCCCGAAAACTCAACAGTATGCTCAAACTAAATGCGAACGTACCTGGGTAAAAACCGGCTTTGTGCAATAGGCCTCTGAGCAGCCTCAAAGTGGCTACAACCACACTCTGTAAGTTCTGTGTTCGGGTCGGAACAAACAACCCCTCCCATCCCCTGTATGCGGAAGAGTGCAGCACGGTTTCCAAACAACATTGGTTCCATCAGCTTAGTAAACAAATGTATGTGGGAAGCTTATACAGCAACACAGCCGTGAGCAAAAGTTCTAAAGTGTTGCTTTAACATTGACATACATTTTTAACATTGATTCAGTGGTTGCTTTGCTATCTTACTGCATTCACATCATTTCAATTTTTTAAAACAGTCTCAATTTATTTTAATGTGAAAACTGAAATTAGTCTGAAAAGCACCACATTTGAACCAGTCTTTGTACAAAGGTTCCCTGAACATCAATACCAGACGGTCTGAAGATGTCATAAAATACGTAAAAAAAACTTTTCACTTTTGGCCCCTCAAGGGACGTCTTTTCAACATCAACAAAAGCATAGAAAAGATGTCTTTTGGACATACCTTTGCTCAGGGGGTTAAAGCTCAGGGCTTGCAACTCGACTTGGACTCGCCTCTCTTGACTCTTTGCTGTCTTGACTTGAGACTTACTTGTGACTTGAAAACAATGACTTGGTCCCACCTCTGGTGTGTGTTGTCAGTTTATCTGTATTCTGTATATGTTGTTGGAAAACTCAGGGTTTCCCATAGGGATGCACTGATACCATTTTTTAAAGACAGCTACAAGTACCGATATTTTTTCTGGTACTCGCTGATACCGATACCTATAACCGATGCCTGTATAATATACAATTATGTTAATAAACCAGTATCTTACTGGTACATTTTCTTTTTTTCTTTTGTTTTTAGGTCTACTTAAATTTAAGTACTATTTTTTAATTAAGTTCTATTTTTATATGATAAGTAGCACAATTTTACTAGCACATTTACTTCAGTTTACTAAAGTAAACAATATACTCTGTGGTCGAATTATAAAAAATTCAAGGGGGGTGGTGTGGTAAAATGTGAGTGAACAGCATTATCACTTGTTAAAGGAGTCATATTGCACGGCTAAAACTAATATTATTGTTCGTTTTAGATGTAACGCAATGTGTATACACCATTTAAAGTTTAAAAAACTTTGTATTTCCACATACCGTGCATGTTTGTATGTCCTCTTTGCCCCGCCTCTCTGAAACGCGCTGATTTTTTACAAAGCGCATAGCTCTGAAAAGCGAGGTGTGCTATGATTGGCCAGTTCACCAGTGAGTAGTGATTGGTCAAATACTGCAAGCATTTCACGGAAATGTAACGCCTCTTACCATATTTGGAACATCAGGTTCCAAAGCAATTGTACTGACAGACGATACAATGAGATTTACAATTACGCCCACCTTAACTACGTGTAGATTTGGGCGGTCTTAGTCAAATCATGTTACGAAGTTACGTAGATTCGCCGAGGTGTGGTTACACGAGGCGTTTCAGACAAGTCTGGTTGAGCATTCGCTTTTAGATAGAATGCATCTTTTGTTCCCACACTTTCATTTGTGCAATTTTACGTGTCTAATACATGGATGGGAAACTTATAACACACCAAAGACACAGAAAAACACGTACTTCCGCCATATGACCCCTTTAAAGTCAACCTGACTTTTATTTTGACGAGACGCCGCAGAGAGTTTGTTTAAATTAAACAGACTTTTATTTTGACGGATCGCCGGAAATGGTGTTTGTTTATGTTTCCATATTTCAGGAAACGGGAAAAGCCATATGCTTTTTTATTTCTCTTTTAAAAGACATTTCGATACTTACAGAAACCTCAGAGCCAAGGGTGAAATAACACACTTTGTTGCCATGTTGGTGCTAGCAAATCAACATATTTAATGAAAAATATAATAAAGGTGTGATATGTACTGAATGATGTTGCTATTCTATTCTGTGCGTTATCACCCTATCACACGGCTAGGTGATGCTTCTTTAAAGGGATAGTTAGCTCATAGTTAAAAATTCTGTCATCATTTATTCACCCTCATGTCATTTAAAACACGTATATGACACTTTGGTGGAACACAAAAGAAAAGATTTTAAGAAATGTCTCTGTGCTTTTGTGTCCATCCAATGGAAGTCAATGTTGCCTGGTACCAACATTCTTCAAAATATCTTCTTTTGTGTTCTGCAGATGTTTGCAATGACATTTTGGGGTGAACTATCCCACAACATTGCAGTCAAAATTGCACCAAAGCAAACAAGGAAAAACAACCATTACATAAAGGTTATGACACTTATACACTTTTATTCTCGTTCAGCCGTATACACACACTGTAGCCATTGTATAGTGTTTAAATGTCTTTTTTAAAGTTATATAGTAAACTAATACATGCCTTTACGGATAGATAGATGATAGATAGATAGATAGATAGATAGATAGATAGATAGATAGATAGATAGATAGATAGATAGATAGATAGATAGATAGATAGATAGATAGATGTACTATATGCATATTCTTATCTCCACAGACACAGAATGCAGATTCAGTAAATCAAACGTGGGCCAGTCACAGTGAAAGTAGTAGCAGTGTTCAACCTAGTTGGAGGATGACTTTCAATGCTGTTCCAGGGCCAGTTTCCCAAACCCGAATTTTATTAACTATGATAAGGGAAAATGCATGGACATGCATGTGAGCTGGCCTGAGATCAGCACCAAATGACAACCTCTTCTAACACAGCTGCATTCAGAAAAACTAAAAACGATATCACAAACTCATTTTTAGCAGTTTCAAATGAAGCCAACTCGTGATTCGGTGCAGGGCATGTGAATAGTAAATGCACAGATTCAATCTTTCATTCTTTCATTCCGTTTCACACATTTTGCATAACTGTACCAGTCTTTTTAAAAACTCACTTCCAAAACCAACCCAATATGAAAACATTCGCCATCACAAATACCTCAGAGCAAGTTTCCTTAAAACTGACATTGAGCAATATATACACAACAGTGAAACTAATATAAATTTCAAAACAAATCATATCTCAAATTTACCCTTTTCACATTCACACACACACGCAGATAAAGAACAAATAAAATCACAATTTCAGTAAACTCCAAAACCATTCCAAACCAACGTCCTAAATCCCCCTCAAAACTGCCACATTGCCTGAATTTACAACCATAAGCATCTGCTCATGTGACCTACTGTATTATAACAAAAAAGCTGTTGAAATGTCTCCAGTGATGATGATAATGGTGAGGGTTGCTACAGATCACAGACGCAGTGAAGTGAGAGAAAAGATAAAGAGAGAAAATCGACAGTTGTCTAACAATAGAAAGACATTAGTAAGTGAATGCTGCTAGCTAAGCATGCCTGCTAATATCCTTACAGGTGGCTAATGTGCTCTACTGTCATTTTAAAAATGCATATTATATATACTCCCAATGGACAGATTACACAGACGCACGATATCCCAACAGCTGATAAAGAAGGCAAAGAGCTCAACCGTTGAGATCAACAGAGTAAGTCTTGATGTGGCGATATAATGCAATGATATTGAAGTTCAAGAGCTGTGGTAGGCAGTGCAGTAGTTTTTTTTTCAAGATTAAATGTTTTGAGTATGAACAACCAAGATTTCTGAGAGAACTGTTGGATTAAAACCTTTTGTGATTGTTTTTTTTATTTTTGCATTCACTATAGCTACTTATTTTTCAAGAGAAATTAGGGATTTCAAAACTACTACGAAAGGAAAGAACACCCTTTGGTCACAGAGTACAAGGCAGGGAATTGTTGGAAATAAAAAGAGAATACTGTCCATTTACTGAAATAGGGCAAACGTCCGGTGTGACCGGACAGGAAGACTGTAAGTGGTAGGAGCGAAGTGCATTCTGGGATTGCATGAGCATGGTGCATAGGAGAGGTTAGAGGGATAGAATATTGAGAGAGGAAAATGAAGGGGAGGAATCGATCACGTCATCTCTTCTGCGTCCTCCCATTCTTCCTCTCTGTCGTTTTGGGCACAATAGTGGTGAATGAACTGATGGAGGTGATGCTGTAGGTTGTCATGGTGCTCGGAACGATCGCCTATCTGCTCCGCGCACACTTGCTTCTGTCCCCCAGCATCTCTCACTGTTGACCTCCTCCTGGTCCTAGACTTCTTCATCCTCGTCCTGTAGAAAAAAAACAGATTGGAACAGAAATCAAGATCATGTTTTAATGCCCTCACAATATTGAAATTTACCATGGTAATTCTTAATCATATTTACTTTGACTATCATATTTATTTACAATGCTTTTACATGACACTCCAAGGCACTTGGAATACCATGATATTACCACGGTACCAAAAATTACGGTTCTTTTTGGTTAGAAGTTAGAAGACTGAAAGAAGACACACTCCATTGAAATGTACAGTAGGGGCAACGTGAGTCAATTAGAGAGAAATAAAGTGTAAACACATGCTTTGTTAGTACAATGCTAATACAATAGCTATGGAAATTTGCATAAACATGAATTTTCAGGCACTATAAGTAATTTTCACCGCTAGATGTTGTAAAACAACAACAATGGTGTATGTTGTGAATGAGTGTTGAACAGCAATTGATAAAATTAATCGTACACTATTTTTTAAATAAATAGTTATACAGTACATTTAAAAACGTTACATTTAATATAAACATTTAAAGCATTAATTCCTGTTTTTTTCCTACTTGCGCACACAAACAACTATGCACACATGACTTTGCAGACACACACCCACACACGGCATGCCTGTCTCCCAAACCTCCTGATAACAGATCCATCAGGTTGCTGTATTTCCTGCTCTATCACATGGGGGATTGAAACCTTCCTAAAGCCCTCAAAGTAGCCTAGAGCCTGAGGGAATGAGGCAAAGACTGTAACACTGAATGAATCCTACTGGCATGTGTTAGACTGTTTTAGGACAGGGTATCATGGGAAAAGGTCAATTCTGTGTTTATTAACTTAAATTGCAAGGTCATTGGGGAACCGAAGCTAGAAAAAAAGCTTTCCAAAAAAACTAAATCTTTATTATACATGACATGTATCATTATAAAGTGGAAGAATTACATTTTACAGGCGAAGTATGCAATCAACAAATGACTCGAGTTTGGGGGCGTAGCTATCTGTTTTTATCCGAGCATTAGTAAAGGTGTTTAAGAAATTTCAATGTTTGTATGATGGAAATGCAGGGATTTTCTTATCATAATAACAATAATCTTCGCCATTATAATGTTGTAAGGATGTAAAGTGCTGTCTGCTGTGATTGGCTGCCCACCTGGGTGAAGTCATCCCGAGCAGAGGGTAGGTCTGCGGCAAAAACGGAATCACCCTCGTGCTTCTCCAGACGTTCCCCGTGTACCACTTTTGTCTGGACCACCTGTTTGACCTCCGGACCTCCAGCCGATTCCTCCTTTAAAGATGACATGCCAGCCCTCTCGTGGAAAGTCACCTGAAATGATTTAGTAAAAAAAGAAATGATTAAAAAAAAAAAAGAAGTGTTCAAAACTACACCCACATTTTCATTGCGTTCATTTAATTTAAGTCATTAAATTTAGATTAGGTTGATTTAGTGTAATTGACTCTGATTAAATGATAAACTAATTATCTTGTTCATCGTAAGCAGCAGCATTTTACATGGCAACCATAATTTACATTATGGTTCATTTCCATATTATACAGGATACAGGTTTAAACAGTCAACAAGTTCAAACACTAGTCAGCACGTTGGCTCTGCTTCATGAATGACAAAACTGAACAACAGCTTTTAGTTTTTCTAAAACTAAGCAACAGAATTTCATTATTCATCCTTGTTAATGCATCATTTAAACAGCAAAGACTAGACACAGAGACAAACTAAAGAAATCTGTTCTTTTTTTACATAAAGATGTAGATGAACTCAATCACACACCTCTGTCTGATGCCCTTCACTCTTAAGTACTGTCCTCTTCATCACTCTGGAGTATCCGTCCCCCTGTTCCACAATGACAGGCTGTTGTTCAGATCCCTCCACCCTCACCTGCTCTTTCTCAACCCCGTCAGATGAGACACAACGGCGAATCACCTTCCTGGTCACCTGAACAGGTTACAGAGAGGGGAAAACACGTTGTATTGTTTATTTATGTACAGTAGTATCATATGATTCATTGTGTATAGATCTGGTAGTATGTTTCATAATTAGAAAAGCAATATGTAGCGAGGAAGGCAGGACGAGAGCCGTGGGGCAGGAAGGCAGGGCCGGTGGCGTGAGTGATAATGAGTATCAGCTGTACACGCACCGGTCCCGCATGCCTCACGGGGGAGCTCGGGAGCATAAGAGGACGAGCGACGGGACTGCCGACGAGAGAGGACCTGGCCCGGAAATGTTAAGTTTTGTTTATGTTCGTGTGGCCTGTTTTTCTTGCTCTTTATTGTTTATTTATTTTTGATTAAAGTGTTTGATTGTTCGCCGGTTCCCGCCTCCTTCCTACCATTTTATTGAGCTTTGCTACAGTGGTGCAGAAACCCGGGAGGAAGGAGGGACATGCTGTCGAAGAGCCCTCGCCCCGAGGGGTCTCGCGGTTGCTGCGGAGTCGGGCAGCGCGGACGAGGGATGTCCGCCAACGGCTGCCCGAGGTGGTGGTGCTGGAGCGTGTTCCCGGATGGGACAAAGAGCTCGCTGCCGTGTGCCTGGGTCGAGGTGGGGTGGCTGCCATCCGAAAGGGAGCGGAGAGGTTAGCCCCGCTTGCCGTGGGCCGGAGCCTGCTGCCGTCCACCAGAAAGGGGAGGAGCAGGAAGCGGGGGACCTGCTACTGTCTGCCTGCAGTTGGAGGAGCCACCGCCGGCCACCAGGACACTAGGGCCTCGCTGCCGCGCTCCTGGGTCGAGGTGGGATGGTCCGGGAGGGAGCGGAGGAGTCAGCCCCGCTTGCCGTGGGCCGGAGCCTGCTGCCATCCGCCGGAAAGGGGAGGAGCAGGAAGCGGGGGACTCGCTACTGGCTGCCCTCAGCCAGAAGAGCCATCGCCGGCCACCAGGGGGCGGAGGAGGCGCAAGCTGTCCACCGAGCGTCCAGTACCACCGCATTGCACTGCGAGGAAGAGCCTCTCAGCTGGCTGAGGACCGAGCGACAGCGTGTCGGGGAACCGGACCAATTTTTTTTCTGTTTCCTCTCTCCCCTCTCTCGCCCCTGTCGTTCCTGGTGCTTCCATCTCCGTTCTCTCGTCTCGTCTGTCCATACCCCCAGGTGCTGGGGCCGTTGAGACTGGCCCCCGGGGGGAGTAAGCACAGTCTCGTGGGTGCCCCCCGGCCTGTGAGGGGCGATGGGGGTATGTGACGAGGGAGGCGTGACGAGAGCTGTGGGAGGAAGAAGCGAGGCCGGGACGCGATTGATAATGAGTGTCAGCTGGGCGTCATTCCGGCCTCGTATCTCTCACAGAGGAGAGTGGAAGCATAAAAGGACGAACGGCAGGAGAATACGGCGAGAGAGGACCGGGCCCGGACATTAGTTAAGTTTTGTTTAAGTTTGTTTATGTTCGTGTTGCCGGCAGTGGTCCGCGAGGGGCCGCCGGCTTGTTACTTTTGTGTTTATGTTTGTGTGACCGGCAGTCGACCGTGAGGTGGCTGCCAGCCTTTTCTACTGCTGGATTATTGTTTATTTATTTTGATTAAAGTCTTTTGATTGTTCGCCGGTTCCTGCCATCTTCCTTCCGGTATTATTGAACCTAGTTACACAATAAAATTTATAAAATTTATTTTTCAAATGCAAGTGAGATTTTTCCAGAGGAAAGTTAAAAATGTAATTCATGCTCTGTCAGTAGGTATACAATTGGTAAAAGATGGATATATTTACCTTCTTCACTACCAGGTTTCCCTGTGCATCTGTATATTGCTCTTCTGTTACAGATCGTGGAGGAATATCTGGAACATCATCACCCTGTTAGAGAAATTAAATAAACAATCAATCAAAAATGTCAGCTGCTAAAGCAACATTCTCCATATGACAGCTTCCCCTGGACTTGGGTAAAGGTACGGGTTAGCAAAAGAGGAATAAGTAGAAATAATTGTTGAAAAGATTATTACAATAATATGTAGAAATTGTCCATTTTATGACACTCTGCGGTTAAATGTGTCATTAAAACTATAATTGTAATAGCAGATCATATTCTCAGCTCGCTTGTAGTAACTGCTTTGTATTAGTAAAAATGGACAAATTCTACCAACAATTGAAGAGCAGGGAGCTTAAGCCATAGCTGAAAAAATGCAGGATGTTTAAGTTTCAGTGTCAAAAAACTCCAAAAGCCAACTCCGAAAGGGTATGGAACACCTAAATACAGTCATCCAGATGGTCTCTAATTGATCTGTAATACAAAGATTTTTTATAATTTGTTATTTAAAGTAACCTCACCACACATACAAAATGCACATTGTTGCACTCTTAAAAATGCTGGGTTGGTTCAACCCATGGTTGGGTCAAATATTATATGGCCATTTTCTTAATTTAACCCAACGGCTGGGTTTGTCCCTTTTTTGACCCAAGCATGAGTGTGTATAACTAATAAAGAAACTAAAAGAACACTAATGACCATTTGAAGGTACTCCAGATCAACGAGAGACCATCGTGCAAGAGTCTGCGTAAGTAAACAGGCTTTGGGAGCCAAAATTATTGTCATGTGTACTACATATGTTAGAAAAACCCACATTGAACCTCCAACATGGAGCAACCAACGTCTAGACACAATTCTGACATCCCAATTATAAATGTCTGTACCTGAATAATGACTCTCCTTCGCACCACTCTGGTGGTCAGCATATCTTCGTCAGAGCTATTTGACAGCACACCTAATGCCTCATCAATCTCCTAACCAAGCAGTATGTGTGAAAAGTTATGTTTTATATCAGCTGTATAAAACTGAAAACATACAGGGTCTAAGATAAAATATTAACTCATACATTATCAGAACTTGCCAATGAGAGCAGAGAAGGGGCAACAAAACTTTGTAAACTTGAAATCGTGCACTACTTTTCATTTGTATTAAAACTATCTTTATTATGTACATTATGATGCAGTTATTTTTTATCTTCCTCCCTAATTTTGTGCAATTTCAATAAATGATAAACATGCAGCAGCACCCACAAGCCCTTCCAACACACCACGTGAACCAATAACATTGGGGTTAAGCTGTAAATGTGACACGGCCATCTTTTTTATTTTTTGCTTTATTATAGATGAGTTTTCAATGTTAGTTGACAGGAATCCATCTAAATAGTTCAATCAAACACCATTCCTATACTGTAGAGCAAACTCAATCAGCCGGAAATAAAACAGGGTGGCTTAGTGAAGGATGGGGGGAGGGGAGGTCATGCTTACTCTTACCCTCCTCAGACTCTTACCCTCCTCAGACCAATGTCATCATCATCATTATACTCAGCCCCTCCGTGAAGAGGAAGCTCCTGAGGAGTTTGCAAAGAAGAGTCCAGATTTACCCCCTGACTTTTGAAGTAAACATCTTTTTCATGGGCATCATCGTTGGGTTCATGGATGATGGGAGTATCCTCAAAATCTTCACCATCTGAAGACTTGACAGACCAGCGAGGGCTCTTATCAGATGGTACATACGCTGAGGGACTTCTATCATCTAGTTGTTTTAGTTCAAAGACATTAGACTTCATGACTTTGTTACTGAGGGCTATTGTATGTTTCCAAGGCTCGTCTTCCTCTTGTTCAGAATAGTCCGAGACGGTCTGCTTACAGTCGAAGAATGTCTCAAGATCAGAGTCGTCATGTTGATCAACACTTTGTAAGTCTTTGGGTTTTGGTGTTAAATCTTTGCAAGGCTTTGGTATGTCAGTGGTGGAATGTATCTCTGTGCCCACCTCTAGTTCCTTGATGTCAGTCAACTCAAGTTGAAATATAGTATCTTCTGGTGATTCTTTTGATGGGGTTTCAATGACTGATTGTTGTTCCCCTTGAGATACATCAAGATGATGTTTTTCACTTTCAACTCCAAAAACTGGTAAAAGATCCACATTTGAGATATCTGGTTGATCAGATAATGGATTCTCTGCTTGAGCTGTTTCCTGAAGTTCCTCAAACACTAGATTGTTAGGACTGGTGAGACTGGGAACCATGGGTTCAGAAGATTCAGACAGACAACGGCCAGAATGTTTCTCTTCTGATTGTTTGGAGGTTGATGACACAGATGATTCAGACAGTGGTCGATTTGAACTTTTGGATATTGTAACCTTACTGTTGTCAACTTGAGAGAGCGGTGACTCCACTACTACCTCCTGGGAAGGTTCCTTAAGAACTGGTTTCTTGTTTAAAGAGTCTTCCAAGTGTTCAGAGGACCAAGAAAGACAACCAAAATGTTTTTCTTCTAAATGTTGGGGTGACTTGCCAACGTCATCACGAGAAACTGGTTCCTCGAGCACTGAATTTATATTAAGACTGAGTTCCAAGGGTTCTGAAGACTCAGAAAGACTTTGGTCAAAATGTTGTTCATCTGAAAATATTGTCTCCTGAGAAACAGGTTCCTCAAATGCTGGATTCATGTTTACCAAGGGTTGCGATGACTCAGACAGACTACGACAAAAATGCTTCTCTAACTGCTGGAAGGTTGCACAAGACATAAATGACTCTGACTGTGGCCGTTTTGAACTTTGGGAGTCTTCTGAATCTGCTTTTTCAATATTTGCTGATCTGAGTTCAGAAGACTGCTCCCCAAAGTCAAAATGTTGACAAGTTATGACTGTCTCTGGTGTTTGTGGACTGATGTCAGAGCTTAAGAGAGGAGATGTTTCACTCAGCTGTGCATTCTCTGATTGAATCCATGTGTCCAAGTCAGCCTCGGATTGGGACAACAGTTCATTTCTAAAAACTTGAGTGTCTTCTTTAAGAGGTTCATGCGTTAACTCTAATTCTTCATGTTTCTGCTCAGGACAATATTTATCTTCCTGGTCATTACAATATTCGCCTAAGCTTTTTATTTGCTGTCCTGGACAATCCAATAGTTGCAAGTATGAGACCTCAAATTCATGGGACTCAATTTGTTGCTCTATCATAAAATCAACTTCGGTCAAAATGGTCTCTGAGGGTTGCTGTGAAAAGCTGATGGTTTCAGATTGATCTTCATTTAAAGTTGTAATCTCATCATGGGGAGATGACTGCAGTGATCCAGAGTCAATTGTAGGGGAGGTTTCAGCAACATCTTGGTGTTCTACCTCATAGCTTTGCAATGATGCTGCTGTGTCCAAATCACTGAACTTTTCTATGGTGAAAAACACCTGAACAGATTCTGGAGAGGACTTTATTAGGTCTGGAGTCACTCTTGAAACTTCTTGAGTCGTTTCAGTCCTGTGTAAGAAAGTGTCACCAGCCTCCTTTACGGTACTAGCACGACCATGAAGGGAAAATGAACAGTTTGTATCTTGGCCAGACATTTGGCTGCTCTCAGGAACCAATCTGTCACTTTCAGATGGTTTGCTTTCATGGCATGGAGATGGCTCAGGGGTGTCTGAAGTTTCACTGGATTTAAAGAGTTCTGTCTTTTCATTACTTTCTAAATCAGATTTTTCATACACAGGGGACACTTGATCCATACCCACAGAAATTTCATCCAGACGCTCTGGTTCATGAAGTTGAGATTCTTCAACTTCACTGCCTGGTGAAGTGTGTTTTAAGAGGTCGGGTACTATGTGGTCAGGTTCTACCGTTGACAAAACAACAGAATTTTCACCTGACGAATATCTGGCAATAGATACCTGACTGAAATTAAAGACATTTTGAGATGACTCTGTTGACTGTTGGTGTAATTCAGACAAACTGCTCAAACCCAAAGGTGATGGAGAGGGACTACTATTTTCATGGTCTGAAAGTTGACACTGAGCTTGATTTTCTTCCTCAGATGATGAAACCTAGGGCATAAATTATATGAGGCATGGAAAAGTATGAAAAAAGAAAAGATGATATTGGAAGGATATTCACAATGAATGACTGACAGACAACAAACCAAACCAGCATATGCTATAAACTCAGGCAAGTATAGCCAAGTAGGATGTGTTTCTGGATAAACATGTTTTGTAGGTCCTGGATCAACACTGATTTACAAAACACTATTTCCATCCTTAGTATTAACCTTAAAGGAATAGTTCATCCAAAATTGGTCCAGATTGACTTGACCATCGTAATTTTTATTCTTACTATGGAAAATCAAGGGGGACCATTTCTTTGGGTAAACTATTCCTTGGCTCTAAAAAATAAAAGAGAACTGAAGCCACTATTCCAGCCCCAAGCCACTACAGTAACTCTAACCTTCAACTCTAATGTTGTTCAAGGACAAAATATGTTGATCACATCCTGCTTGCCAAAATTACCGGTGACAGTCCTGAGTATTGGTTTGGGATAACGTGTCAGATGTATGAACCTCAAATATGGACGTTCTTAAATTTACCAGATTTTAAATAATTAAACACATCAACAATGACTGGAACATCTTTTGTGCAATCTGGTCTTTGTGGACTAGAAAACTAGTGTCCTTGTACTAGGTTTTTTATCTGTGCTGTGTTTCGCGCACTTAAAACATCAACCTCTAGTTTTGCTTCACTTGCACCAAGTCATAAACTTACTTCTGCAGCCTCATTCGTTGATTCCTTCTTGAGCTCTTGGGATGGCCATTGATTGATGAAGCTATCCCTGGGAAATGCAGATAGGAAAGGGAATTATGGTAATATATACATACTGTAGAAGTGCACTACTATCAGACTGTTAAAATAAGCTTCATAGAATGTATAATTCAGAAGACTGTAAATGATTACCATAGATGGAATTACCCCTAATACCCAAACTTATTGGTAAATACTCAAGGAACTTTATGTATTACTCACTGGTTGATCTCCAATTCCTCCATTAGATCCCCATGAATGCTCTCTGAATGGGCATTTCCCATTGCTTCGGCCCATGACGGAATGTCAAGGAGAGAAGCCACAGATAAGTCTTCTTCTGAAACAGCTGGAGGATGCCTTTGTGAGGTCTCCACTCTCCGGACCACCCGCAGACTTTCAGCATCCTCTTGAACTGAGGAGAGAGCTACAAGAAAAAGTGTCACTGATACTTCAAGACAACGCTTCTATCTGCAAGTACGTGCCAGAAAAGCCCAGCAAACAAAAAGAACATTAAACACTAAAGGTGAACATTGTCCCACCTTCACTGTGGTCCAGGGTTCTCTCGATCTCTGCATATGTTCTTGAAGTTTGCTCCTGGACTGACTTGTTCATTTGAATCTCAATGAGATGGACAATGTCCATGCGGTTGATTTTAGTCAGTCTTTTAATCAAAGTATCTTCTACAGAATTTGAGACACAAACATAATCTGTTTATTAAAATGTTTATGAATACAGTTGTTTAAACATTTATATTATTTTTAAGAATCTATGCAAAGTGGGTAATTGGTTTTATGTAAAGAGAGTATAGACTCACCGGTTGCATGCTTTCCTTCTCTCTCTACCCAGCGCTGTAACAGGGCATGACTCTGCTCTTGTAGCGAGTTTGGGTTTTCAATGCGCACTTGCTGAATTTCATCCTCAATAAACTCCAACTCTTTGGCCAGCTCTGTGAACAGTTTAATAATGTAAATTTGTAGTGTTGACAGAAAACCTGTACCACATTTTTGGCAAAAACACAGGTTGTTTTAAAATGTTGGGACATTGCATATACTAAATTGACAATGAACATCGTAGGGGTGACCCCGAATAGTCGAAGATTCGATGCTTTGATAGGAGGAGCCTGATTCCACTACAAATCTCACAGTCCAATCTTCGCAGAGGTGTTATGCAATGGGGATAATGCCATTTTGGACAGTGGCGTAGCAGACGGGCATGCACTGCACCGCCTAAAATATTATTTATGATGTATTGCAATGGGACATTTGGGACATGGGAAATTGGGAGCATTGTTACGTGATGTTTAAGGAAAATGTCAATTAATTTTACTATTTGTGGCTTGTGTTTTGAATATATGTTCCCCTGCATTTCAGACATTTTGCCTAAACACATTTATTTTGCACATTATTGTGACTTGAATCGGGCTTATTTCTTTTTTTTTATTATTTATTATAAAGGTATATTATGTTCTCAACAAATTCTGTAAATTAATGTTTGATTGTTGTTTGGTGCATCAATGTTGCGCTGCACTTTGAGCTGTACCCTTTTTATAACCACCTGGTGTCGTCCCCACATTCACGCACGCGCACACACACTTTTGACTATCAGTCGACTATAGGAAAGATGTGACAATTCTGATTTGGCTATGTAAATCCTTAGTCAAGGACACCCCTAGTACATAGTAAAGAGCAGAGGTGGGACCAAGTCGTTGTTTTCAAGTCACAAGTAAGTCTCGAGTCCTCAAGTCATCTCAAGTCCTAAGTCAAGAGAGGTGAGTCCAAGTCAAGTTGCAAGTCCCGATTGTTAATGGAATTGAATCAATATCCCTTTTGTACCCACAAAAATCACCATTATTGTGATCAGTGTTTGCTTTAGTTGGGCTCCTGATCCTTGGCTTCAGTTAAGTTACTTGTTTTTCTTTTTCAGTGGTGTAACAGTGTTTTAGAAAGAACACTTGTGCACTAAGACAGAAATGCTCAAAAACAAGTTACATGACAACTAAATATATGACACTTCTCATAAAATGTTGTAATAATATTGAGTAATTGATGACTGGTTAGAGTGCTCTGACTTGAAAATGCACATGTACTTAGACAAAATAAACAGAAAATATTACTGACACACTTAGACATCAACACTCATCATACAAACCTCAACAATGGTGACAATCATCAAAATAATTCAGATAAACAGATCAACCGCAATGCATGCTGAGAGTCATGAATGAATTTTGTACTATGATGTTACCCAGCATGCATTGAGTCATGAGGTTTTCTTTTGTTGATTGTCACCATTAATGAGTTTCATACACTGTGATTATATTTGTTCATTCCTAAATAAATTCACAGCGTAATATAAGCTCATACTCCAGTAGCAGAGAACAAACATTAACTTTGAACAAGAGAAGACCACCTCAAAGTGAGTACATCATTAAACAGAAGTGAGCCTCTGTCTTAGCTTCCTTTGACCCAATGATTGTATTTTTAACTACAACAGCCAAAGAAACCTAATTTAACATTAAAATAAAAGAGTCAAAAGCCCAATTAAAGCAAACACTGATCACAATAATGGTGATCGCAATAAAAAGTGATATTGATTCAATTCTATTAACGTTCATGACTTGCAACTTGACTTGGGACGACCTGAGGACTCGAGACTTGAATGCAAAAACTTGAGACTTATTTGTGACTTGAAAACAATGACTTGGTCCCACCTCTGGTAAAGAGTGTCTACAGTGTAGAATACTCAGCAAGGGTGAATGGTTGCCAGAGTGTTGCTATGTGGTTACCATGGTGTTACAGGTGGCCATTGGCGTGATATTCTTGTCGTTTCAAGTCTATTGGCTTGTTTTATGATACAACAACCAAAAATCTTTACTGAACTTATAGAAGGGTGAAGCCACACCTCTTCATAAAAAGCTGCAAAAATTATGATTTCATTCATGCCTGAAGCAATACTTCATGGTAGGATATGAACAAAGGTATATATTGAGTGATTCAGAGTGTTGCTTTGCTATTCAACTTACCTGTCCAGCTAAAACCTAGAAGGTCAGCAATGATGGCCAATGTCTCTTCTTTCCTATCGATATCATCATGCCAGTCCGCTGTAATCATTATTCAAAATACTCATAAATATTTTAATGTCTAAAATGCATTAAAACCAAAAGGACCTTGGGAAAACAAGACATTCCCTTTAATTTGCTATATTAATTATTTGGATTGCAAACATTTGACTCCAATTATGGAGATGTGCACGAAACTGTATAAAATATCAAACATTTACAATTACAGTTATCCTTTTAAGTTAATTTAATTTTGCATAAGCATGGATAACAAAGTGATATTCACTGTATAGCTTTATATCCACTGTATTAATCAATGGTGTGTTTACCTAATTATTTTGGAACTTTCTATGTTTAGAAAATTAATGACACTTTTTTGTTATTTCTCTGAAGAAAAAAACATGCAGCAGTGGGTATGCATTGCACAGGAATTACAGTTAGCCAACAAATGCAGAGACAGTCAATCTTGAGATTTTAGTTCATGTATACATGTATATGTAAATGACTAAAATATGACACTTAAAGTTACAAAACACATGACGCACACACAAACACAAATATATCAGCATGAGACAATGTACAGCACAAAAAACACCACAAAAAATCAAGAGACACCACAAAAGACAACACAGCACGGTAAAGAAAATAGAAATACAACAAAAACTAAATAAAAACTTAGGTATATTTTGGAGTAAAGACTAGGGGGCCAAGAGCCAAGTTGAGATACCTTTACATTGGTCTGGGGAAGAGCTGTCTGAGATTCTCTGCATCTGTGTCTCCACACTATCTTCCCAGTTGGGTCTTGTCTCAAAGACATCCTCACCTATAGATGGAGGTCGAACTGTTTTCAAACTACTTTCTAAGTCAATAGAAGCTTTTGCTCCTTTCTCAAACTCTGTCAAAAGTTCCACTTCCTGAGGGCATTTAGAGGGGGATTCAGGTTGTTTGTGGGGTTGGTGTAAATCATCATCATGTTCCTGTGAATAAGGCAGCTGGGATGATATAATCTTTGGTTTGAGTTTGTCTATATTACTCTGACCTTCTGCAACATACATGGACCATTCTGCATTGTCAATATCAGCCTCAGATTTAGGCCTTTGGTTCTGCTCAGTGGAGTCCCCTTGCCCTAAAATGTGGTCAAAGCTGGCTGCTTTTACTTCTAATTTTGGTTTGGGTGTTGCCTCCACTATTTCAGTGACAATTTCCTTGGATGTAGCAGAAAATGTCTCTGAGACACAAACAACATATTCTTGGGTGGATATGGGCATTTCAACAACAGAATGCTGTTCATCTTCCACTGAAGAGTCAGAGGATTCTGGGTCTTGCTCAGAATGCACGGTGCGTGATACTGTGGAAGTGGCAGTGTTTATGTTTGGTATTAGCGTGCCCTCGTATAAATTATTCTCTCTGGGGCTTTCTGGTTCACTCTGGAATTCGGACTGCACTAAACAGACCTGAACATCCTCAGTTCTGGTTTCAGATTCAAAGGCTTCAGAATCATCAGCAATTCTGTCCTGGTGCAATAAACCATCTACAGGTCCCTCAAAAGAAGCTACTGAATCACATTCACTAGTGTTAAATGTGACTTGCTCAAATCCATCTTCAGTCAGATCTTCATTTATTGGGAAAAAAACGGCTTCGTCCTCCATGGTCCTTTTGGTCATGTCAATGGCTCCACCTCTAGTCATTTCAAACAATTTTCCTTCTTGAAAAAGGAATGGATTCGGTGTCCCTTCTTCAGTTGGAGTACGTCCTGGAGTTGTGTCAGACGTGGATCGTCTGTCTGAACAAAGAGCAAGTATTTTCTTCTCCTCTGCTTCAATTTTTGCATCAAACGCCTCATCATCATCTACTTGGGCACTCCAGGGTACCAAGTCTCTTAGAACAGATTCTGGGATTTCTTCTGGTATTTCTATCTGGTCCTCTTCGTAAAGACATGCATCTGGTTGGGTTTCATCCTGCACTTTTATTGCAGCACTGGTAAACACAGTATCAGTTGGGGAAACTGGTTCAAGGATTTTTTCGGATGTTTTGCTCTCACTAGGAGAATCGGTATCAACATCACTGATCTCGATGTCCACTTTGCTCTGTAGTTGTGATGTAACTACATCCTGCTCTGTTCTATCAGCAGTGTAGGTCTCACTAATTACTATACTATGGTACACTGAACGGACTTGATCATAGTCTTCCTCCTCATCCTCTATGTCTGCTTGTACAAATGGTATATCTTTGAATGGCTGTAAATCGACAGTCTCCAATTGGCTATGATCCTGAACACCTTTGTCCATGGTCTCTAAAACCTGATCAGTTTCTACAGAGACCTTGTATGGCGACTCATCTAAATTTGGGCTATCATTATCATCATCTGATAATGAAGAAAATGAGGGTAATACTGCGCCATGTGAGTCAGATTCAGTCAGGCTCTCTAACCGCTGCTCTTGTGATTCGTTCATTACAACTGTGTTAAAGTCCAGTGGACTTTTGTGCGGTGACAGCTCTTCTGGTTGTATAAAAGTACAATCAAAATCAAATTTTACTTTTTTCTTTTTTGCATCTTTTTCCATTTCATCAAATGTTTTGATCTTTGCAGCCATCTTAAACATCTCTTCTTCTGGAGTGAATTGTCTTTGTAAAGCACTGGTGTCATCAAGATCCTCATGGTCTCTTATTTCTTTTGGATACATGGAAAGGCACTGCACATCTGGGCTCTCTAAAATTTGGAATGATTCACTTTCTTTAAAAAATACTTCCTTTTCTGCATTTACTTGGGAATCAGAAATGGACATTGGACATGTTGAGAAGACCCTTTCAATATACCCTTGCCCAGTGGGACTTCCTTCTAAAGAATCTGGACATGGAGATTCCTTGGTTGGGCTTGGCTCAATAGAGTCTGGGCTTTTATGGGATGACTCATCTTCTTTGACGGGACTAGTTTCAAGTGAGTCTGTCTGATAGAGAGTTGTAGAGCCACTTATGGTTTTAGGCTGTAGTGAATCCAAATTAAAAGGTCTGTTTGGTGCATCTTCACTGTGAAGACTATACTGAAGTACCTCCTCATACTTCTTAGTGATTGTATCAGAATCTATAGGCTTCTTACTTTCCCTACAGGCTGAAGCACTTTCCATATGTTGTGTTGTTGTTTCATTAGACTTTACGTGGCTGTATTGCATAACTTGAATTGTCTCTTGAATTATTATCTTAGAATCATCAGGGGATGATAACTCAGTTCTGGTGAATGGGCCAGGTGAGTCGATCTTGGAATCATCAGGGGATGATAACTCAGTTCTGGTGAATGGGCCAGGTGAGTCGATCTTGGAATCATCAGGGGATTGTAACTCAGTTCTGTTGGATGGGACAAGTGAATCGATCTTGGAATCCTCAGGGGATGGTAACTCGGTTCTGGTGGATGGGACAAGTGAATCGATCTTGGAATGATCAGTGGATGGTAACTCAGTTCTGTTGGATGGGACAAGTGAATCGCTTTTGGAATCCTCAGGGGATGGAAACTCAGTTCTGGTGGATGGGACAAGTGATTCGATCTTGGAATGTTCAGGGGATGGTAACTCAGTTCTGGTGGATGTGACAAGTGAAACGATCTTGGAATCCTCAGGGGATGGTAACTCAGTACGGTTGGATGGGACAAGTGAATCGATCTTGGAATCATCAGGGGATGGTAACTCGGTTCTGGTGGATGGGACAAGTGAATTGATCTTGGAATTCTCAGGGGATGGTAACTCAGTTCTGGTAGATGGGACAAGTGAATCGATCTTGGAATCATCAGGGGATGGTAACTCAGTTCTAGTGGATGGGACAAGTGATTCCATCTTGGAATGTTCAGGGGATGGTAACACAGTTCTGGTGGATGAGACAAGTGAATCGATCTTGGAATCCTCAGGGCATGGTAACTCAGTACGGGTGGATGGGACAAGTGAATCAATCTTGGAATGTTCAGGTGATGGTAACTCAGTTCTGGTGGATGAGACAAGTGAATCGATCTTGGAATCATCAGGGCATGGTAAGTCAGTACGGGTGGATGGGACAAGTGAATCGATCTTGGAATCATCAGGGGATGGTAACCCGGTTCTGGTGGATGAGACAAGTGAATCGATTTTGGAATCATCAGGGGATGGAAACTCAGTTCTGGTGGATGGGACAAGTGAATCGATCTTGGAATCATCAGGGGATGGTAACTCAGTTCTGGGGGATGAGACAAGTGAATCGATCTTGGAATCCTCAGGGCATGGTAAGTCAGTTCTGGGGGATGAGACAAGTGAATCGATCTTGGAATCCTCAGGGCATGGTAAGTCAGTTCTGGTGGATGGGACAACTGAATCGATCTTGGAATCATCAGGGGATGGTAACCCGGTTCTGGTGGATGGGACAAGTGAATCGATTTTGGAATCATCAGGGGATGGAAACTCAGTTCTGGTGGATGGGACAAGTGAATCGATCTTGGAATCATCAGGGGATGGTAACTCAGTTCTGGGGGATGAGACAAGTGAATCGATCTTGGAATCCTCAGGGCATGGTAAGTCAGTTCTGGGGGATGAGACAAGTGAATCGATCTTGGAATCCTCAGGGCATGGTAAGTCAGTTCTGGTGGATGGGACAACTGAATCGATCTTGGAATCATCAGGGGATGGTAACCCGGTTCTGGTGGATGGGACAAGTGAATCGATTTTGGAATCATCAGGGGATGGAAACTCAGTTCTGGTGGATGGGACAAGTGAATCGATCTTGGAATCATCAGAGGATGGTAAACCGGTTCTGGTGGATGGGACAAGCAAATCAATCTTGGAATCATCAGGGGATGGTAAATCGGTTCGGGTGGATGTGACAAGCGAATCGATCTTGGAATCACCAGGGGATGGTAACTCAGTTCTGGTGGATGTGACAAGCGAATCGATCTTGGAATCATCAGGGGATGGTAACTCAGTTCTGGTGGAAAGGACAAGTGAATCGATCTTGGAATCATCAGGGGATGGTAACTCAGTTCTGGTGGATGGGACAAGTGAATCGATCTTGGAATCATCAGGGGATGGTAACTCAGTACGGGTGGATGGGAAAAGTGAATCGATCTTGGAATCATCAGGGGATGGTAACTCAGTTCTGGTGGATGGGACAAGTGAATAGATCTTGGAATCATCAGGGGATGGTAACACAGTTCTGGTGGATGGGACAAGTGAATTGATCTTGGAATCATCAGGGGTTGGCAATTCAGTTCTGGTAGATGGGACAAGTGAATCGATCTTGGAATCCTCCGGGGGTGGTAACACAGTTCTGGTGGATGTAACAAGTGAATCAATCTTGGAATCATCAGGGGATGGCAATTCAGTTCTGGTGGATGGGACAAATGAATCAATCTTGGAATCATCCAGGGATGTCGACTCAGTCTTGGTGTATGGGCGTGGTGAATCAATCCGTGAGTCATCAAGATATGTTGATTCAAACTTGCTTTCTGGTGAGGTTACTGCAAATATTTGTTCACTCATGTCACTCTCTGCTTTTTCGCAAGATGTCACCCGGATTTTTTGGTGAGTTATACTCTCTGCCTCGTCAGTCCCTTGAAATATGTCTGCTACTATTGTTGTACGTGAAGATAAAACATGGATTTTAGGACTATCTTGAGGAGTTTCAGCAAATCCCTCATGTTTGTCACTGTCCCCTGTGCTGGAGTGTGCTGTCCTGATCCCTATACTATTGCCAGGAGAGTCTGCCAAAGCCTCATGTTTGTCACTATCAGGACTTTCATCCAATTCGTCATCATGTTTTTCACTTTGAAGTAAGGGCTCCCCTTGCACCACAGCAGTGGATAATTCAGTGATTGTTTCTAGATTATATGAATAAGATTCCATAGCAACCTGGTGCATTTGATCTCCATCCTCTAAAGATTTACCATCACTACATATTAAATAATGGTTATCTGCTTCACCAGTGGTTTGCCTAAAGAGCTGGTATTCTGCATTGTCTTCTAGCTCTTCCTTAATGTCTGCACTGAAGTCCTCTGATGGTTTTCTGTCTGGGCTAATCTGGGGTTCTACAGACAATCTCCTGTCTTGGCAGATGCTATATTCGTAATGTAATTTCTCAGGTATCAATCCCGGATCTTCATCTTCAACTATGTTTGAGGTTATTAGTTGTTCCTCACTCTCTTCACACTGGTCTATCGTTTTCTTCTCAGACAGGTTTTCTGAAGGACTTTCATCTTCAAAATTGAAAATAATGTTTGAATTTACAGCTGGATCACTTGCTTTATTTTGGGTGGACCAAGTGCTATCTACGGTCATCAATGGTGTTAAACGATTCATGATCGTTGGTTCATGCTGAATTGTGTCTGGGTCCATACAATGCGATTCTTTAAGAATTTTGTCTTGCGAATCTTGGGTTGTTACTGTCATTTGATTGTCGTTTGCCTGAATTACAACTGAACTTACAGTTTCAGTGGTTACAGTTGTTATTGCTTTATGCTCAAAAAGTCCAGAAATGCTTTTTGATGGATCCTGCCCAGTTTGAAATGCTTTCATAAGCTCCTTAACAGACATGGTTTCCTCTAGCCTTTCTGTCTGTGATTTTGGAGACTTAGGGGATTTCGGAGGTTTATTTGATTTTTCGGTTTCTGCAACATATAACTTGCTTTGAGAAGTATTCACTTTTTGGGGTTTCCACTTTTCCACCTCCTCCTCCTCTTCAACCTTCTTTTGCAGTGCCTTAACCCTGTCTTTAATAGATCCAATTGGGGTTTCTACAATTTTAGGGGACACAGGAAGTGATCCAAAAACAGGTGCAGATTCACCAATAACTGCATCTTCATCTAAAGATTCCTCAGACTGACTCCTGCTCATCCTTTCCAAATCATCTTCTGAACTGCCACTTGCAAACTCTCTGTCTTTGCGCTTTTTTCTTGCCGGCTTTTTGATTTTTGCTGGATAATTTTTACTACCATGGGTCAAAATAACCTCTTTAAAACTTTCTTGAACAATATTTAACTCTTGTGGTTGTCTAACTGGCACTGGTGTTTCTTGGAGGCAATATTCTAGGTCTCTGCTGAGATGTGAAACCATAGCTGACATATCCCTCTTAGGAGGAGAACCGTGTATAATGTCTTGTTTGATTCGAACTTCATGAAAGAGTGTCTCTTGAACTTTTGTGATGTTTTTGCTTTTGTAATCCTCAACATCTGTGTCGCTGAGAAGTACCCACTCCTCATCCTCAATGATTGTGGATTTTCCAGCAGCACCCCCCTTCTTTGTTTCTTCCATCGGTCCTTCACGCAGGATCTCTTCAACCTTCTCCAAGTCCTCTTTAACTTTTTCAACAATCACAAAAGGCTCATCCACTTCCTCATTCCCTGCCTTCTCTGATCGCTGTCCTGCAGCTGTGGAAAATGATTGTTCTGACTTTTCAGATGTTAAAAGGACTGACATTTTAATCAAGTCCTGCTTCATATCAGACACCTCTGAAAGCAGATCTGGACTTGCAAGTGTTGCAGGATCATGGATGATGTGCAGCATGGAAATTTCTGTTGACTCAGATCCGTCATAGTCTTCCATTTTAACAAAACAAGAGGTTCGTAAGAAAAGGGAGGAAATAAGGAGGACAGAAGACATTGGAAAAGTAGTCAGGGCAGGAGCAATACAAACTGTCTTCAGTTCAGATGTTTAGGAAACTATTTGACAGTATGAAGAACATTGAAAGGTTTAACTAGATTTGGATCCGAAGAATTCAGGGAGGCATGGGAGCAGTTAAGCAAAGCAAAAGGGAATCACAGAGTGAGGGGACAAAATGGGCAGGAAATAACTTGCTTAAACTTGTCATTTCGATTCAAGTATCCACTCATACACTTACAGGAGAGGAAAAGTATATATACGAAAAGAAAAAGATAAGAAAACCTGCACACAAAAGAACAAATGGTAAAAGTAATCATAACACATAGTGGAGCTGCACAAATGAGGCATCTCAAGATTGTTCTCATCACAAAGACCTCATGTCAAAAACACAAACACAGATACATTGAAAGCATGTCCAAAACAATACGTCCTTAACAAGCTGCACTGAGATACGATCAGGAGCTTAAAGCTTTTAAATTATGAAATGCTATGGCTTATTTCATCATGTAGATCTTTAAATCTATCATGGAGTTGTTCAATATGGGAATCTGTTATAAGACTGAAGTAAATGAAAGTAAGAAAAACAAAAATGAACACAAAAGTGAACCATATTAAAAAGTGAGCGATAGGGGTAAATCAAGATATCCACACACCCAGGCAAAGCAGACACATTCATACACACATATACATATATAATATGTGTAAGTCAAGTTATTTCCATGCAAAGGAAATAAATTCCATGCAAATGTGAATTTTGTGACAAGCAAATTAAGTCATTTCATTACAGGCAAAAATAAGTTGCCTGATCAGTTTGACTTTGTTATCAGGGAAAATGGTTGTTTTCCAGTATCTCTTTTGGCATGTTTCAGATTTTACTCCGAACCTCATTAAACATATTACATTTTTTTAAAAACATAGCCGGAAGTAGATACTGTTGTAGAACTGATATGATATTGAATGTAATGTTTTATAAAAACAGCAGACCGTTGAAATTAAAACTGAAGAATGAAAGGGATGTTTACAGGATTAGCCATAGCACAGCATTCAAGGATCCACAAATACAATTTCTGTTCATCTTACAAAGACATCTTCAACATTATTATACCATTGTGCTAACACTGTGGAGACTAACAGCTTACACGTACAAGAGGTGTAATGGTAAAAAAGAACGAAAAAGCAGTGTATATACTTTATGCACTGCAATATTGCTTACATTTCTCATGTGTCTTCTCACTCTGCAAAGAAATAAGTTTGAAACAAAAGCGTTAATAGTGTGAAAATATGACTAACATTGCTAGCATTTAAAAAAAAACACATACACATACATTTATACATACACATACATGTAATTATTTATATTTAACAATAATTTAAATCATATATAAATGTTTATAAATTTTATATTTTTCATAAATATACATGTATGTGTATGTTTTTATAAATACAAAATTAATATGTACAGTACACAGACATATTATGTAAACACAAACTTTTACTCTAGATGCCATTAATCGCGATTAATCGCTTGACAGCCCTAATTTGCTTTATAACACGCAAAACTGTTTAAAATGGGGTTTTACCTCTTCATCTGCATCTTGGTCAGAATCGGAATCCTTAAAAAGAGTAAAGTAAATGTTCAAAAAAAGTGATCTTAAATATTCTCAAGTAAATTAAACTTGAAAAAGGTTGATCATTGTGGGAAGTATTTACCTTTGAGTACACAGGGAGGCAGATGTTCAGATTGCATATTGCGTTGTGGTTTAGGGTACGATATGTCCGTGGGTCTTTTGTAAAAGATAATCTGCCACATGTTTCTTGAGTGCTGTCACGGATCTGTTGACAAAAAAAGAGGCACCATAATGTTTCCACCAATACCTTGTTATCTTTTATTTGGAACCGAGCTGAATGCCAGGTTACAAGTGTTGCACCAGACTGTTCCACTTCAGCAAAGGAAATCCCTTTTTATGCTTTATTTCACTTTATAAAATTGGTACCACTAGTAGCTTTAAACAAAACTGCAAATGTGTGATAACTGGAAAATGAGAGCTTACTTTGATAAAGAGAGAAAGACGGTTTTCTTTAAAGGCATAGAAACTGAAGACATGGTGCTGTCCGCTTTTGGTAAGTGGGACTAGATTCCCAAAGCAGTCAGCAAAGATGGGCTTTCCCTCCAATACCTGCAGAGATTTAAAAAAATAGAGAAATAGTTCTTTTCAATTGCACTTGCCATGAGGCTCAGACAATATAGTCAGACAATGATATTGAATTTTAGGTTTCCTCAGTTCAAGCGGCTTGTGGCCGTACCTCAACATCTCGGCTTCGGGCCACCTCAGTAAAGTTCTCCTGCTGTTCCAGAGTTTTGTCCATCTTATCATCGGTCATACAGAAGCAGCGAAGTCGTGCTTCAATGGGGTCCAATGTTTTGGCAAAGATGACAAACTTGGCCATGTAGGGAACACAGATGATCTCATGATACAACTGGCTGGAGAAGTTGACAGACTCCTGGATCTGACGGCAGTCTATGAGCCAGAACCTGGGAGGACAAACATCGGTTTAATAATGTACATTTATATTTTGTTAGTGCATCGTCTACCTGCTGAACTACAAGAAGAAGAATTCTCAGTCAGGAAATAATTTTCAATCTAACAGAACTGACCTTGCTGAGACATTGGTGGTGAATGAAACACACTGGTTGATGAATGTTAGAGGTGTGGATCCGGTTATGTCTTCCCATTGTGCTGGAGTAGTCCCACCTAGAAATACCATATCATTTAAAATAGTCACACTTTCTAAAGCAAAGTGAGCTTTTTGTTTAAATCTTATTTAATTCATACATACCAGTAATGCTACATAGCAGTCGCAGAGTGGGTGTATTGTTGGTCCCATCACTGGTTTGACTTTTGGGGACAGGAATTGTCATCGTGATAGGCTTGTGAAATTTGCGCCTTCTGGGCTCCAGGGTAACAATAGGACTAAATGTGGCCTTGTTGCCCAAGATCTTCCTTACCAGATCTTCACTGATTGGTTGGGCCTATGAGAGGATGAGATTAGGATTACTAGGACAGGATGAACACCTCACTGTCCTTTTCATATGCCATTCAGTATTCCTTATTCATTTATCCAATTTGGAGAGCAAACCGATTCAACTCTTAAGGTCTTTGCACATACAATCCGAAATTTTCGTATACGTTATTTCGTATTCGTCATCCTAAAAATTCGTCACGGACAGAAACGTTGCACACTGAGTCCGATGCGTATTTATTAATCCGTTGCGAAAAAAATCGCAAAACAATACTAAATGGAGTCTTCAAGCAGTGATGATGATTTTGTTGTCCTCTCTCTTCTTAAAAAGAGAAAAATAAAGAGGAAATATTGAGTCCATCCAGTCCGGGTTGCGTAACGAGGAAGGAGAGTTCCATCTCCTTATCATGGAACTGCGGGATTATCCTGACCAATTTCAAATTTACTTCAGGATGTCAGTTGCTCAGTTTGACGCTTTGCTAGCGATACTGAAGCCACATATTATAAAGAAGACCACCAATTTCCGTGAACCAATTGATCCTGAACAGAGACTGGCAGTATGTCTAAGGTGTGGACACACGCGCGCACACACTCGCACCAAACTGTGGCATCGGACGAGTTTTACATTAGGGACAATAGCCAAAACACCTTTGAAAACGATTCCTACGGATGCGAAAAACGCAGAAAATCGAACCCAGTCCGAATTTTTTTATGACGGAAGAAAATATCGGAGGCAGTGTGTAAACGTGATTGACACAATGTGAGGTCGTATTTATTTTTTAACGTCCGAAATTTTCGGACGCAAATTTTGGACTCAATGTGCAATGGCCTTTACTCCATAGCATGGTTTAAGAATGAGCTGTGCTCTGAAATATACATTTGTGTGTTTTACTGTAACAAAACATTGCTGCCCTAGGGAGCCATACTATATCGATACACAATTTGAATTTAAATGCCACCACAAAGCTATATTTTCTGTTTCTCACATTGATGTAGAGAATTTAGCATAAGCCAAATGGTTGGAGTCGTTGAAAGAAGAGCCATCAACCCCCTTCACTCCCCTTTCTCCTGGTTTCTTGATACCATCATCAAAAGACCAGAGTCAAAACCTCTCACTGAGAGTTTTGATAACCTTTTGTTTCTCTGTTGGATATTTTACGACTCCTAAACTTCAAAGCAGAGGGGAGAAGTCTCTGTCTAATCTGAAATTTAACATCTGAGGCTAACCAGAGAAACTTCTCTGACAAATAGGAACTTGTGTGATTCAACTGTCCTTTTCTATAAATATATCTAAATATCTAGGTTATATGTTGTCGCTCTTGCCATTTTTAAATAATCTGTAATTGTTAAATAGGCAAGTTAATTCAGGCTTTGTTTGTATTCGTACCTCCGAATGAATCATGACTTGATGCAATTCAAACCTTAGCATATTTGATATATAAATGTTTGTCTTTACAATTCCTCCTTGTTTATATATATTGTGTGACCATAGAACACTTTCTTTTCATTATGTTATAATTTGGAATGGTATTTTGTAAAGTTGCCAGGAGGTCATAAAGATGCAAATTAGCTGTTGAGTGGACAAAGAACCTCTTCCCTGCTCAACTCTGATTGGTCGATTCAAACTCAGGTGGGCATGCCCTCTCATGAAGTTAAATATCGAGCCTGCTCTGAAAAGACTCTCTTCCTCTCTTCCTCTCTTCTCTTCTTCTATACCTGCCTCCAAAACTTGGTTCGTGGCGTCTCTTCGGAGACTGCCCTTTTCCCCCCCACTGAGGGAAAAAAAGGAACAATGGACTTCTGCTGCCACGTGGTTAAGCCATGCGGCCGATCACGAGGCCCACAACTTTCTGCAGGACTGCCTTCTGAAATCTTTTGAACAATTCCATCTCTACACGCGCATACGGATATCGGTCCAGCACAGAGCTTGCAAGTATCCATTTCTATTTATAGAATAGCTGCGTTAAGTCTGTGCCTCTTTGTTAAAGATGATTTTTATTGGTGTTCAGATATCGCTGCCATGCCCTCTCTCTCTCTCTCTCTCTCTCTCTCTTTCTCTCTCCGCGCTTCCTAGCGCATTTGTGTTTCATGTATTTGTTTGTTTTATGCGATCGTCATTGTTTTTTTACCATGTAGAGTAGAGTTTAATAAACAACCATATATAATCATTTGTGATGGGTTTTCTGTATTCACGCTCACAAGCTTGGTCCCTTCTACTGTGTTTCGATTCACTACCTTTGCTCTAAATCTTGTTTGGTAAAGTCACGTTACTTATGGCCATGAGATAATGTAAAGTATATAATATCATTGAGGCATTCGCTAGATGAATGCATACAAGTATTGTTATGCTTTATATTACTAATCAGAGACCGTAAAATATGTATATTTGATCACGATTATTATACGTATTTTCCTTTGAGCTAAACTAATTCCTTGACTGAAATTGATGTTTTAAATAACTAATTTCATGGATGTGATCTTGAAAGATCTGGTGGAGAACCATAAACCTTTATGGTTTATAAACCATAAACCATAAACCTTATTATACAGATGAGCTTTGCTCATCAATATAATAACGTTAGCTTGATCTAAAGTAATAAAAACAGTGTGTACTGCTGCATTTAAACGGGTCATATGGTGTGTTTTTCTGTGTCTTTGGTGTTTTATAAGTTGCCCATGCATGTATTAGACACGTAAAATTGCAAAAATTAAAATGTCGAAACAAAAGATGCATTACATCTAAAAGCGACTGCTCACCCAGACCTGCCTGAAACGCCTAGTGTAACCACACCCCCACAAATCTACATCAGTTTGTGGTATGATTTGACTAAGACTGCCTAAATGTATACGCAAGTAAGGTGGGCGTACCTGTCAGTACAATTGCTTTGGTACCTGATGTTCCAAATATGGTAAGAGGCGTTACATTTCCGTCACACACTTGCAGTATTTGACCAATCTCTATGCACTGGTTAACTGGCCAATCATAGCACACCTCGCTTTTCAGAGCGATGAGCTTTGTTAAAAATCTGCACGTTTCAGAGAGGCGGGGCAAAGAGGAGATACAAACATGCACGGTATGTGGAAAATACAGCATTTTTTAACCTTAAATCATGTATACACATTGCATTACATCTAAATCAAACGAAAATATTCGTTTTAGCCGTGTCATATGACCCCTTTAAAAATAACTTAAAGGTCCAGTGTATGAAATTTAGCGGCATTTAGCGGTGAGGTTGCGAACTGCAACCAACGGCTCACTCCACCCCTCCCTTTCGAAGAGCTATGGAGGCTGACACAGAACTACTGGGCTACTGTAGAAACAACATGGCGAATTCCATGCAAGCAGACCCGCATTGTATGTAAATATAAGTAATAAAAGGTCTTCATACACATCTGAAGATGTAGTTATGGATATTATATTGCATTTCTTTTACTAGATCCTCATTGGAGTTTTCAAAAATAAAACATAGCAAGCAAGGCACATTATAAGACCAGTAAAATGTTTGCATGGCAGGGCCGAATACCTGTAGTCCCACCCGTATCCGTTTGGTCAACGCTCCTTCTGGGAACACAGCCTGGACCTGTGGTACAAGCGTGCTGCTTAGTACCCCACCCTCTGGACCAATCAGATGACTATCCTGCTTGATTCGGGACACCACTGCAAAGTATTGTGGGAAATCTCGCGTGATGATGCGGCAGATCCGTTTTTTCTCCAGCTCCTCTGGCGTGTCCAGTTCTGGTGTAAATGCGATAAAAACCAATGAGTTCCAATAAAAACACTTTTCATCATCATATTATTAAGACCTAAATGTAAATGTAGCTGAATTTGATTTGAGTGTAGGTATTTAATGAGTCAAATACAATGCAGATCACGTTCGGCACACACTCACCCTCGTCCATTCCATTGAGGATCTGGTTGAGTTCCTCTTCTGTGTGCTCACAGTGATGTTCCCTCCAGCTCTCGCCCGTCTCACTCCGCAGAATCACCAGCTCTCTCTCTGTTCCTCGCAATGCGGCAAAGTGGGGGATCTCCACTATTACAGGCCTGAAAAACATGGGACAGTACTTTAGAACAGACTGTGAAGACAAACGTATGGGTTTAAAACGCTTAACGAGAGATTTGCAGAGTCACTTAATTTTACACCATTCAGAAAACATTGTGCATTTGTGAGTATTGTGTGTGTGAGTATTATGTGTGCATTTAAAAGGTAAAAAACAAGTACGGTAGTGACACTTTGCAATGAAGTTGTGTTTGTTAACTTTAGTTAATGCATTAGCTAACATGAACTTACAATTAACAATACTTCTACAGCATTTATTAATCTTAGTTCACGTTCATTTCTGCACTTGCTAGTAAGTTTTTGAAATCAAAATCTGTATCTGTTAACATTGGTTTATGGACTAACATGAGTTATTAGCATCAACACACATTAACAAAGATGAATAAATGTTGAAAAACTATATTGCTCATTGTTAGTTCATGTTAGCTAATGCATTTACTAATGTTAACACAAACAACCTTATTGTAAAATGTCACCAATAAGGTAAACATGCAGTAAGGTACAGTAGCTAAAGGGAGTAAACAAAATCAATGAAAAGTATAATGCCATCTACACAGTGCATGACTAACACTTTCAACACAATAAACATTCAATAAATAACAAAACTGAAGTCCAGTGATGTCTAAAATCAACAAGGGAGAAAAGGGTAATTTCACAAAACACTTAAACTTATGAACAACAAAACCGAAATGATAAAAAGGACAAAATAAATGTCATACTAACATAGGATAGATGGATATACAATAACTAGGGGAGATGTGTGACTGGTATCCAGTATGTGGCATTACGATCTCTCCTACCCGAGGAATTTGGTGCCGGGTGGACCCAGCTGTAGAATTCTGCTGACAAGACTCTCGCCCTCATTTAGAGGAGGAGGAGCTGTAGGGAGGTGGAGTTTACTGTTCCGATCGCAGCGATTAAAAAAAAAACCCGGAACATTGTTGTTATTCCTGAACTAGTGATGACTTAAACATGACGACATACAGCGCTGCTTTTACAGCCAAGACAACAAGATAGAGAACATACACCATTCTGGTCCAAAAACAGATATACACACGCATAAGCAGACAAAAACGTTGATACTGGTGATACTGAACATGTTGTCGTTGTGCTCAGACTTTCTGTCACAGACTTACCCAAGGAACTGGGCTCCTGTAGGTCCAACTTCAATGAGCTTTCCTGCGAGGCCCTCTCCCTCCACCATAGGGGGCATGGAGGCCAACCTGTGCCTCTTTACCAGACGACAAGTTACCCGTGTAGGTGCCGAGCAATTTCTAGGTGGCACGATAATGCGAAGTCCGTTGTGACGACAGCCACGCATGGCTCCGCCACGGGCATCCACCATGAAACTAACCAGGAAGCTGATTTAAAAAAAAAGGAAGACATTAAGAAATCTGACAATACAAACAATATAGATGATGCATGCTATCTGCTGAAACCAGTTATTAGGGATGCACATTATTTTTAAATGTTATTTAAAAAGTTATACCATTTTTAATTGGTTCAAAGCAGGAAACATTTGGTAAATGATTTTGGGAAAAGAAATGTCAAAATGTTTCTTTCCAGCTTCAATAGAGTGAACGTTTTTTTTGTTTCATTCTCAAAAAAATCAGTCAATACTTATTGGCTAACACTCTATGGGCCAGATTTACTAAGCAGGGCAAAATAGCCCCGTTTAATTTTTTTTATTTTAAAAAAGTGCAGATGGGAATGGAAATTTCTTCGGGTGATTTACTAATAAGGCGCACATTAAAAAACACAGGCGCAATATCTGATTCCAATAATAACCAACGAAATATACCAAGAGCAGCGCAAATAAAAAACATCCTTTTTTGGGTGTTAAATAAAGCCGCAAATACAATGACGAGCGCAAACCTTAGTAAATCATGTTGCATGATTTATTTAAATACTCTCCTCCCATTGCATATGCAATAACTCGCAAAAATAGCTGTGTCCACGCCTTTTCAGCGCTAATTTTCACTGCGTGTCTAGCAAATAGCGACAGTAGTTTTTTTACGCCAAAAGAGACGTTTGCGCTGCTGCAAGCTGTTAGTAAATCCGTCCCTATTTTGTTTATCAGCTTCCAAATGTAAAAAATGATCAGCTACGACTTACTGTAATAAAAACAATACATTAACTACACAAGATAAATTATTTACAATAAATAATTGAAACAGTCCTTCCAAAAGCGAAAATTCTGTCCCATGTGTCATCCCAAACCCAAAAAAACATTTTTTCATCTTAGTTAGAATCCTAATTATTTGCATCATGGTTAGCATTAATCAAAGGTAAAATCACTGAAAATCTATCAACATTTAAATATGTAGAAAAAGAAAGCCATGCGAGTTTGGAATGACTTAAGAACTTTTTTAAGATGGTGTGCAAACTTACGGAAGACCACCCAGGCATTGGTTTTGCAAAACCACTTATCAAGCAAATAGGGCTCCCATATGTTTGGAAATCATCATTATAGTTAGTGGCTAATGCTGCAGAAAATAAACCAGTAATTGCATGATTTTCATAATAAATATATTTTGTAAATTTACTGGCTAAATGTTTTGTATTGTACATGAAGCAGTGATAAGCCTCTGCAGAAAGAAAGGTAAAAGGTGAAAGACTTATGGAACATACTGTGTCCAGTCATACCAAATCTTTGTGAGAAATATTATTAATAAGGTCCTCTATGAACACTAAAACATGTCAATTCAAACATGCTTATAACAATTTCAATAGACACAAGGGCCTACTTGAAAAATGCGTAATATTTGTTGAAATGCATGCAATATAATAAAGAAAGATGAAGAGAAAGAGAAAGCAAAAAGGGCAAAAGGGATAGAAATGAAGAATCACCTGCTGTTGTCATGGTCAAGGCATGGGGTTGATCGACTACAAGCAGAACACAAGACACACGTCACAAATAGCAGAGAGAGACAAAGAGGATGAGTGATCAAGGGAGATGAAAGAATAGAAGAAAAGAATGAAGGTAATAAAAAAGGAAGCAAGGATTTGAAAGAAAGAAAGAAAGAAAGAAAGAAAGAAAGAAAGAAAGAAAGAAAGAAAGAAAGAAAGAAAGAAAGAAGAGATGTACTAACCCCGACTGCAGTAGAGTACCGGTCAGCACAACATTATCCAGATGTTCAGCACCCCAGCTCAGTCGATACGAGTCTTTCTCATGCTCACGAAAAGCAGACACCTGACAAACACATTAGACTACATCATGAAATATAAAAACAAAACACTGAAATGTTACATGAGCTACAAGCTCCCTTTGTCTGTACATGAGGAGTGTGATGTTTCACCCTGTTAAGTTGGTGGCTGGTGATCATGTCCTCTATCAACATTCCTTCACCTCTATAACCAAGATGACTGGGGGTCTCGTGTGATCTGATGTGGGACAATACAAAGAACGAGCAAGATGAAACATTGGGTGTGCGTGTGTACTTGTTTATCAAAACTAAATTAGTGAATATGTCATCACAAATATAATAAAACTGTGCATGCATGTGTATACCGGTCTAGGTTGTGTGTGTAGCTCATGCCGTCCAGGTAGTGTCCAGGCAGGGAGTCATCACCCAGTTCTCTCAGATCTTCTGCTCGGAGATACTCTCCTCCATCACCTGTCATTGTGTCCTCACCTGCACATCACATGCACATTGACTGAATGATTGACAGATGACAGACTAAGTGACTGTCTGACACTTGCCTGTAGCTTCATTGTTTGACAGATTTTTGAGACCAACATATTAGTTCAAGAGTGCAAATTTAGTTCTCCACACGATATTCATGCCTTGTTCGATTAGCACACAAAGTCCAAAGCACTCATCTGAATAGAGACAGAATGAACTGAAAAGATTTTTGTCAAATGTGATGTTAGTAAAGGCATCGGTTCATTCTGTATCTACACCCTATATACCTTCACACTCCATAGAGACTTCAGTTAGAGCTTCTTCCTCCATCTGTTGCATGGCTATAGAGTCACAGGAGGTTTAACATAGATCCATAATGAATTCTGAAAATACTGATCAAAATACTGTACACCTTACCTTCCTCATCCGACACATCCAGAACTTCGGTCATCGTTTCCGGAACGTTCAGTTTGTGTTTCTCTGTCACCGTCTACAATAGTGCAAGTTGCCATCAAACCAACATTCAACGAATAAACAGTATGATTTAAAGATACATTAAAAGTTCTTAATCTGCATGTGTACGTACAGTTGTGGTTTTGATTATTTCCTCAGTGACAACTTTCAGAGTGTCCACCACTGAGATGTACCCCAGACGCTTAGCGATAGAAAGTGCAGTGTTTCCATTCTGACAGAGAGAGAGAGAGAGAGAGAGAGAGAGAGAGAGAGAGAGAGAGACGAAATAATATTACTGAATACAGCTGTGAAAACATCTCTAGATGTATTGTGGACATTTCAGTCAAAATCAAACCATCGGAGTGACATGAAGTCACCCAACAGCAATGTGAAAGACTGACAGCATGACAAGACACACGAAAACTGTAATAAAATTAAGGTTATCACATAAAAAAATATTTTTGAACTTTTACTAAATACATGTACAAATATTACTGTTGTATTGCTTAGGAATTAATATGAACTTGTTTTGCAGTATTTGAGGTCTTAAATAAATACAGAGCATCTTTTCTGTTGTTTTGACCTGTTTCTCCAGTTTTCCTTTTCTGCCAATAAATGCAAATAGAAACAATATTTTTTATTCAAAATCTGGGAGAAATATTGTTAGTAGTTCACAGAATGAAACAAAAATGTTAATTTTACCTAAACACATACCTATAAATAATAAATCCAGATTTAAATTCAATAATTCAAAATAATTTTGAAATGGTCTCTTAATAATTTTAAGTTTGTCTCTCACCATGGTGACAGCATTAGGTTTGGCTCCATACTGCAGTAGGACATTGATAATGTGCGTGTTTCCCTGTTGAGCAGCCTGATGAAGTGGTGTGTAACCGTTCTGAAATATTATAAAAAAATAGCATTTAAAATATGCAACATATGTCCATTTCTCATTTGGGTGACCAAATCATTTAGATTATGAAATCATGAAATGATTATTTAATTATGGGATTTTAAATAACTATTGAATTATGACTTCACTGAACAACATAATACATTTTTAAGAAACTTCTTACCTTTGTTTTCGCATTGACATTAGCACCGTTTTGCAAAAGGAAGTTAACCATTTTGACATTTCCGTAGTGACAAGCCACAATAAGAGGAGTGTAGCCCAGCTACAAGAAACAACAAATATTCAGTTTACCTGAAGTGCACAGACCACATGCAAATTATACATAGACATGTAAAGGTAGTTATTCAATAATACAATATCGCGATAATAAACACACACAATATTGTTTTTGTGCACACTTCAAAATACCATGAATAACTAGAAGTAACTTTATTAATAACTTTATTATTTGAATTGTTTGGATTTCAAGAATGCACATTAGTTTCTTTTCCATCAAATGAACAAACAACGTGTCTGTTGTGGCTGAAATAAAATGCCTCTGGATTCGAGTATAAATGAAACAGACATTACAAGACGGTGACTAAAGCATAATAAAAACACTGATTCTGTTATAGTAAAAAAGAGGTCATTTTTTTCTTGACTAAAACATGCCAGCCGAGATAATATTGGTTAAAAATGTTCTAATTCTTTATTATTGTTCTTGACAGTTTTGATCCTTGCCTTTAAAACTGTTTGAAACAGTTGGTTACTTTATACAGTTAATGTATATATAACTGTAAATGTATAATTTTTAAAAAGTGATATGATATGAAATGAAAATGGTATGAAAAATTGATACTGTCACATAACTAATTTTCGAAAATATATTTATTGTCAAATTATTCAAAATGAATCAATAATATTTCAAATTGCAATTTGATATATTACATGTCTAATTTAATTGCTTTCCATTCTTCTAAAGCTTAATTTCACCCTTGCCTACAAATGTACGCTTACTTTGGTCTGTTGGTCTATGTTTGCATTGTGCTTGACCAGTATTTCAGCCGCCTGGACTCTGTCCTCCTGAGCAGTTAGATGAAGTGACGTGAGGCCACTCTGAAAAAAAAAACATTTACATTAGCACATATTTTATCCAAAACATTCACGGTGTTAATAATGCATATAAAGTGTTTTTACATTAAACAGTGTCTACCTTAGTGGCGGCAATGACATGTGCACCTCTCTCCAGCAGCAGGGATGCCATCTCCGTGTGGCCCTCCTGAGAGGCCAGATGTAAAGGACTCACACCCTGCTTGGTCAACGAGTTGGTCTCCGCTCCATACTGCAGCAGGGCAGTGGCGATCTGTGTTTGGTTCTTCTTCGCCGCAATGTGGAGTGGTGTATAGCCATTCTGCAAAGAGATGTTTAAGAAACCTTTAGGATACATGTTCAGTGAATGATGTCATTTTGAATTTACATAAGATTGGCACCTTGGCGGTAGCCTGAGATGAAGCCCCTTTGTCTAAGAGTAGCATCGCCACCTGCTGGTTATCATAGTGAGCGGCTACATGCAGGGGTGTGAGACCGTACTGTTTGAGAAACACAAAGATAATGAATGTCAATAGTGAATATTCAAATTTTTACGAAAAAACCATGGCGCCGTATATTTTTAGTTTTCACCTTTCCAGCATCATCCAGAAGTGCCCTGCGCTGTAAGAGGAGTTTTGCCACATCCAGGCTTCCATACTTAGCTGCAACATGTAGAGGAGTGAAACCTTTCTATAAAGAAAAGAGAGAAATATGTATCTGTAGTCATCTATACAAATACACAGTCTCTATGCAAAATAATTGTAGCAATGTCACATACAGTATCTGTGTTTAACTGTGTGTATCTCAGATTTAGTCTGACCTTTGTGGCAAGAGAGTGAGATGCTCCTGCCTCCAGCAGCACGGCTGCCGTGTCCAGCTGCCCTTCACGGGCAGAGATGTGCAAAGGCGTGTATCCGTTTGTGGTGGAGGCATCAGGGTGAGCCATGTGTTGCAGTAACAGCTGCACGATTTCGGTCTGACCCAGACGGGACGCAATGTGTAGGGGGGTTTGGTCCTCCTGGAGGGTGAAAAATACAGACAGAGTGAGAGTGAGAAAGAGAGAGAGTAAGCAAGAAAGAAGACGATTCAAATATTCAAAGCCTGTCTGCTTTTTAAATGAATTTATGAATACTGTTAAGATTATTTGTATGTTTCAGGGTCAGAAAAGAAGCCAAACAAATCACCCAGTCATCCTGTGTGATTTTATGTGGTTAAAACATGAAGGTAAAAAAGTTCTAAGGTTCTAAGTTCTGGAACATTTTGTTTATACACTGTCAAAGGTTTTTGGACACTTACTCACTTACTGTGTGTTCATATTTTTTCCATATTTTAGAATAATAATGAACTCATCAAAATTATGAAATAAAACAAAGGGAACTATGGGAATAATGTAAAGAAAAAAAAATTAAATGTGTTATATTTTAAGTGTAGTCACTTTTTGACAAGAATTGGCCAAAATGTTTTCTTATCATTTTATCAAGCAGCTTCTTGAGGTCTCACCCTGAGATGCTTTTTAAACAATATTAAATGAGTTACCATCTATTCTGTGCTCTTATTGGCTGCTCTTTCTTCCTTATTCAGTCAAAGTCACATTTTTTTAATAAATAGAATGTTCGTTTTGTCATGAAAAAAACATGTTTGTTTGCAAAATTATATTTTTGTCTACTAAACTAATTTCAGACATTTAAGCATACACTTTCAGATTAAAAGTTTTTTAAAAGAACGAGAAACATTTCACTCAAGTGTCCAAAAACGTTTGACTGGTAGTGTGGGTATTGTGGTTACTGTATAATGACTGACTCTGGCCATGGCATCCACTACAGCGCCGTTCCTTAGCAAACATCGCACCACTTCCGTCTGTCCTGCCCTCGCAGCCATATGCAACGCCGTCTCTCCACGCTTGAGGACACAACACACAAACAGCATACCATCACAACTACAAGAAAAATACAACTTTGTGTAAACTGAGGAGTTTTAAATATCTCTTTTTTGGCTAGGGAGATGTCAAATGAGAACAAAAAATGATGTGATGAAAGGATGTGTAAAAAAGGCTGCAACATGAGAGGAAATAAACCACGTCTATAATAATAATAATAATAATAATGATGTACTCACAATATTGCAAATATCAGGTGAGGCTCCATTCTGTAGCAACAGGAGGACAATGTTGAGATGCCCCATAAATGCTGAAACATGAATTGGCGTCAGACCAGACTAAAAGGGAAGAGAGAGATATGAGAGCTTTAATACTTCAATGAGTAAAAACAATTGAAATCCGTAACACACTTTTATCACTGTAAAACGAAATTGTAAAATTCATGTCATCCACTTTTTGGTAAAATAATTCATTACATGGAAAAACATTAAAGTTGTCTGGACATTTTCCAATCCCTTTTGCCACACAGACTATTACCATACACTACATTCTTACCTCAGTGATGGCTTGGATTGATGCTCCATATTTAACCAGCAGTTCCATCACTTTCACTCTGTTCTTTTTGCAGGCAATATGCAGAGGAGTGAAGCCATTCTGATAAGGAATGACAATACAACAGTCAGATTTATCAACTGGTCTACACACACATTCACAGCTCTCAATCGTCTTTAGAAAAGAGTTACCAGCGCTCTGGCATTGGGGTTTGCTTTTTTGTCCAGCAGTAATTTGGTGACTCTGTAGTGACCACAGTGGGCGGCGACATGAAGGGCGGTCAGGTAATCCAGCGTGACATCATCAACAGGTGCTTTGTGTTGCAGAAGGTGCTTAACACACTCGACGTGATCTCCCTGGGCTGACATGTGCAGCGGGGACAAGCCGTTCTGAGTGTGAGTGTGTGTTGAGAGAAACAAACACAGATTAACACATAAAATTGTGACACACAAAAAAATGTACAGTGGTTTAACCACATTTTATGTTATGGTAGTTTTTGAAAGATTTTTGTTTAGTACTTTGGTCCTGGCCAGTATGGGAGCTCCTCTCTCCAGCAGTATCTCAACAGCTGGGTCATGTCCACTCCTGGCTGCACAGTGCAGAGGTGTCAGTCCATCCTGTTAATCCAACAAAAGAGGCAAATATTTGTGCAAACGGCACATTTAAAAAAACACAACTGAGATCCAGATGCACAACATCTTATCATAAGCACTACTGATGCAAAAACTCATACAGTGTGAATAAACCTGATGGAGGGAACGAGACGTTGTGTCTTCTTAAATCGTGAATAACGTGATTGCATTACATCTTAAACAAACGATAATATTTGTTTTAGCCGTGTCGTATGGCCCTTTAAAAGCAGAGTAAACAATTACAGTCAACAGTCGGAATTCAAGGTTTACATATATTTATCTCAGTGGTAAATACTTTTAAGTAAAAAGCGAAAATCTAGTCATAATAATCACAGAATTTTTTTTAAATGTATCTAAGCATTTGCATCTTCTGGGCGGATCGTTTCACTCTGATTTGAATTGCTGTAGAAAGTACAGACAGTAGGGGTCGCTGTGGCACAGACTTATTTTATAGTCTATGGATGGCACTGATGAAATACTCACTCTAGTTTTGGCATCAATCTGCGCTCCTCTATCCAGCAGCAGGGCAATCATGTTGATATTACCCCGTTTGGAGGCCACGTGAAGAGGGGTTATACCATTCTGTATGAAATTGCAAATTTAAATGAATAATTTTTGCCACATATACAAATATAGACCACTTCGTAAGATGTTAACACTGGTCCACAAGCACTTCTTGTTCATTTATTTTTTAAGTCTTACATATATAATAAAATCTTAAAGATATTTGTTTAACATTTTGATTCTGTATTCTGCGCAAACAAGCAGTGTAAAAACTGAAACGGGAAGTTTTTCTGGAACAGCGTCAGACCAGTGTTGTTTACGCTTTCCGAAGTGGTCTGTATGGAAATACTGATAAAAGTATACATACAAATAAATAAAACACACCTTTAAACTAAAGACATTATCTGCTTAAAGAGACAAGAAAAGTCTTACAAACATTCATATAATCTGCAATGTTAGCTATTAAGCAAACTCATGCTTCACCGCTTTGCTGTAGTTTTGCAGCAGGTTTGCCAGTAACTTACTGTAGATTTAATTACTACTAAAAACGACTTTCCTATTAGTACTGTTTTCAGTTTGATTAAACTTAAATCAAAATGAAAACACTTTGACTTTTGAGATTCAAAATGAGCAAAAAGAGACTGGTCTCATTACTGGCATTAGCACAGCAACACTGCAAAAAAATGACATTCTTCCCAAGCATTTTTATCTTGTTTTTTTGTCAAAATATTTAAAACTTCTTAAATTACAATACATTTACATAACAAGTGACCTAAGATATTTAGTCTAATTAGTAAAAAGAAAATATAAGAAATAGGTAAGATTATGTTAAAAAAATTGTAAATTAAATCTACAGTAAGTTACTGGCAAACCTGCTGTAAAACTACAGGAAAGTTTTACAGTCTATGTTTTTATAAGATGTGTCTTTACATTTTCTAGGTCTACCATTATTTTACAAGTGCTTCTCATTTTCTTCTCAGTGATTTTGATCATGTTTTCATTTTATAAATGCACACCTATCGCCAGTGTTGTATATTTGAGGTTAAAATGACTGTATCCATTACACTAAGATAATGGTCCATCATGACAGGGACAAAAAAAGTCTAGAACAGATTTGACAGGTGCAAGTTATTAAGATACATCTATAAAGATTAGGTTATTAGTAAAAAATCGTGTTATTTTACTAACACAAGACAATTTTATAAAGGTGACATTAGTAGCAGGTGATCCTACCCTGGCTGTGAAGTCGACAGCAGCCCCTCTGTTAAGCAGCAGAGTCGCCACATTAACATTGCCGTAGTGAGCAGCAATGTGCAGCGGAGTGAATCCACTCTGTTATAAAACGACAAGGGAAGAAAAGAAGGAATAAAAAAGGATACAAAAAGCAGAAAAAGAGAATGAAGGGAACTCATTTAAGTTTCGTCTTCTGTGATCTACCATGCAGCATTCCAATGATTCATCACATTTGTGCAAAAACTAAAGGAAAGAATGAAAAAGTGTATCAATGTCTGGATTCTCAGCTGCTACAGATGGATCCAACCACACCATGCACTATAGTAAAAAGAAAGACATTGATAAAATAGGAGACAGAGAGATTACATCCGTAATCAAAGGATTCAGATATGAACACAGTCCCAGTGTCATATGAGTTTTTGAGAAAGATGAGAAGTTTCTCAGTGACAGTGAAATAAAGAGAAGATAACAAAACAAAACAAAACATCTAAACAAAATAATGTTCGTCAGGAACTACTCACTACATGTCAAAGGTTGCTATAGATGAACGTATATGGGGGAATTTACATATAGATGTCTGTCTTACTGAGTTGGTTTGATGATGCCATTTTCGTCTTACCTTTCCATTCTGACAGACATGGTGCAATTTAAAAAAACACAATTAACAAAAAGGTGCAGCACAATGTGACCGAGAGACTTCTATGCACAGATGGTGACAACACTAGTTAGGATGAGTAAACATGCACTGCTAATTCATTTCTAAAAGTCTTGTTAGTAAAATCATAAGTTTGTGTAAATAAACCCATAATTCCTGTTCAAAATGTTCATTGAAAGAAAGCAGCATTAAAAATGTGTATTGATGAACCGGAATTTCCCATAAAAAGGAACGTTTTCCACAGAAGCAAAGAGATCCGCTAAAACAAAAACAACAATGTGTCATGCACTACACCGATTAAAAGGGAAAAGACTTCTCTCCATGCATTTTACGAGAAAGATTTAACGTTAAGCAATACAGTAGCTGTCATAAGAGCTGTGACAGATGCAGGATTCTGCTGAGCGAGTCTTAATACCTCTGTAGTCCTGTTGACCATCATCTGAAGGTGTCACACGTGGTAGGAGGAAGAAAATATGGAATAATATTTTTATCTTAGAGCATTAAAAATGTCTATAATACAGGGATAATGAAAAAAGTCATTTAAGTGGTTTAAAAAGGCAAAAAGAACATTTCATCCAATTAATTAATTTGCCCTCCATCTTAAAGGGATGGTTCACCTTAAAATAAATCTGTCATTATCTTGTCATTTCAAACTTGTATGACTTTCTTTCTTCTGCAGAACAAAAAATAAGATATTAAAAAAAATGTTGGTAGAAAACCGTCTGTCCCCATTGACTTGCAATGGTTTTGTGTCCATACAATAGAAGTCAATGGGGACCAACGGTTTTTGATTACCAACCATTTTCAAAATATCTTCTTTTGTGTTTTGCAGAAGAAAGAAAATCATTTGAGTAAATGAAGACAGAATTTTCATTTTGAAGGTGAACTATTCCTTTAAATTAAGTACAGATATTTGAAAATGTGCTTGAGAGTAAAAATATTCAAGTACTATCCACATCTGATTTTTATAAGAATATTACTTAAAAGAACACCATGGTATTTTCCTACTGCAATGTCATGGCAACAATCATGGTTTAACCATGGTACCATAACCAGCAGTGTATTCTATCCAATATTTACCAAGCAAAAACAACCCAGCACCCAGAGTGTTAAATCATCGTATTACCATACAGTAGGTATTTTTTAAATGCATCATTTTAAAGTTTCCTTTAACTGAATTTAACTTCAATAGTATTGTGTTCTATTTCGATATGAATACAGACAGTTGTGAGTATAGACACTAGGGGGAGCTGTTGTACAGATTTGTTTTCTCGCAAATTAATTGCAGTTAAATGAATTAAGCCCATGCATGACCCCAAATCCTTATAAAACTTTATAAAGTCCTATATAAAGAAACCCATATCTGTCCTCTCTCACCTTGGACTGGACATCAGCATTATGGTCGTTCTGGAGCAGCAAAGCAGCAGACTTGGTGTCGTCCTTGCGGGCCGCGATGTGAAGCGCAGGGAGGCGAACTTTACCTTTGGTGTCATGTTCCAGGAGAAGAGAGACCACCTGATTATGACCCTGCTGCAGAGCAATGGCCAGAGGAGTGAACCCATCCTACAATAAGAAAGAACATGTATGAGTACCAAACATATATTGACCTGATTTGTGGTTGCTGGTGTTTTACTAATACTGGCCAAGATGCTTGGCCGTCATTCAAGATAAGATCAAGATAAAATCTCATGTTTGTCAAAACAGAAGCACAAAACAGGTCATCTGCACAGACACGAGATTACAGACCTCTGTAGCCGTGCTCTGGTTGCCACCATTCTCCAGAAGGTATCGCACAACGTCCAGGTGATTCTCTTGAGCGGCCATGTAAAGTGGTGTGAAGCCATTCTGTAGTAACAAACATACAGCATTTGGTTTAAGGCCATAGACTGAAATATCTAAGTTATAGAACAGTATTTTTCTCACCTGGGATTGGGCATTTAAGTCTGCTGTTCTTTTCACCAACAATTTTGCAACTTCCTTTTGCCCAGCCAGACAGGCGATGTGCAATGCAGTGTTTCCTTTCTGAATAAAACAATAAAAGAAACTGTGCCTTTAAATGTGTCAAAAGAATACACAGAGGAACAATTAACAATAAGTCATTTAAATCAATTGATGGAATTATGGATTATGTTTGTATGTATATAACATTTGGGTCAAGTGAAGAAAAAAGATAACTTTTCTAGACTAAAAAGCTCAGATTGAATGATACTATCGGGAATACTGAGCTGATTTAGTCATTGCTTGCATTACTAAAATTGCAAAAATGTTGTCAGGTCAAAAAGTCTATCACATTTTTGACCGACACGAAATCTACAAAACTTTAGAATGTGTCATTGAGGTTATATCACATGTTGGATGTGCTTAAAGGGATAGTTCACCCAAAAATGAAAATTCTGTCATCATTCACTCACCCTCAGGTTCTTTTAAACCTGTATAAATGTCTTTGTTCTGCTAAACAAAAAGGAAGATATTTGGAAGAATGTCAGTAACCAAACAGATCTCATCCCCCATTTACTATCATAGTAGGGAAAAGAAATACCATGGGAGTCAATGGGGGATGAGTTCTGTTTGGTTACTTGGTTACTGACACTCTTCCAAATATCTTCCTTTGTGTTTCAAGTTGAGTAAATGATGACAGAATTTTCATTTTTGGGTGAACTATCCTTTTAATGCAGTAGATTGCAGGTCAGTTGTGTATATGTCCCCGTTTTTGTCCCTCTCTCTCTCTCTCTCTCTCTCTCTCTCTCTTCTTGTGTGACAGATGACAGGAGTGGCCAAAGTCACTAGACTCCAGCCGTACTTATCATACCATAGTGGTAGATGACTGGCATACCTCCCAACTTGTTTTCTTTCACCATTTGGGCTCACATGCCCCTCCCTCAAAACTTGTTGATGTGCATTTAGTACCTTGGTTGAAGAATCCACGACCGCACCCCTGTCCAGAAGTTCCTCTACTAGCTCCACATGGCCTTCTTTGGCTGCTAGATGTAGAGCATTGAGTCCATTCTACAATGAGAGAGAGACTAGATCAATACAGTTTAAATTAGTTCATATGTGCATGAATTCCCTTAAAGGGATAGTTCACCCAAAAATGAAAACTCTGTCATTATGTATTCACCCTCAAGTCATTCAAACCTGTATATGATTCTTTCTTCTATGCAAAGAAGATATTTTGATGTCTCAGTGGTTTTGTGTCCATACAATGAAAATCAATGGGAGTTTATTAGAAGTTTATTAGATGTTTAACAGGGAGATTCCCTATTTAATCTCTTTATTTCCAACTGTGAACTGAACGCGCAATCCCCCTTGTTTCAACATCACCACCTGTCTCACTAATTTACTAATTCTCTGTTCGATGAGCAAATCTTGACACGCGGTGTAACGCGGTGCGGCCAGCAGTCAGAATCGGCAAGAGCGGAGAGAATTAACCGGACAAATTCTAATCTCATTTATTTGGATAATGAAAGCTGGAGGAGTTTTTTGCATCAGGCGAGAGGTATTCCAGCGAAAGGGCGAAACGAGACAACTGATAAAACTGTGCAGATTATATTTTCAATATCACTCAGAGAGGATTAGAACAGCGGGTATTCAGAGAGAACAGGACAGAAAGCACGAGAGAGGAAGAGAGAGAGCTCTGTCACTGCATGTCCATTGTTGTACTGGCAGGCCCCTTACTGGTGACTCCTGATGACATCATATGGGACAATGTTACAGTTAAAACTATTATACATCAGAACTGTCATGATTCTGCCTCATCATGTCATGTCTTTCTTGGTCTTCTGGCAGGATCATGACAGAGCCTCATGTTTTGTGTGGAGAGAGGTTGGTTCTGACATAACATGCGCACTCTCTGGTCTCGTCTTTGGCCCCGCCCCTCTCGTTTCCTCATTTAGCCTGCCATTAGTGTTTCATTCCCGACACCTGTCCCTTGTTAATTATCCTTTGTTAGTCTCCCTGTTTAATGCCCTTGTGTTTGCTGTCCTGTGCTCGTTCGTTTTGCTATGTTACTATGTCGCCTTGTCTCTTGCCTTGTTCCTGTTTGCTGTGATCTGTCAAGTTTGTGAACTTATTATTTATATTTCTTGGACCTTGTTTATCTTGCCCCCTCGTGGGAAGTTTTTGTTTGAATTCTTGTTTTGTTATAGTTTTTCCCATTGTGGGTTTTTGTTTTGTGTTTGTTATTAAAGTCATTGTGTTCTCACCACCAAAGCTGCCTGCACTTGGGTTCATTTTCACCACGATCCCCGACAAGAACAAGGACAAATTCAGACATTATGTAATTATAGGCAAAGGGTAAACGGTACAATAATCCTTTTAACAAATCACAAATTATGGATATTCTATATATGTGACCCAATCGGTGAAAAGTAATTTCTTTGCGATTTACTGTTTTCTACATAAAACCACCCTACAAAATGTCACGAAAATTCTGTAAAAATATATATTATTGAAAAGATACATGCTTCCTAGGGCTTAATTCATGATATTGGGAAAGCTAGCACAGTGCACCAAACCAGTTAAGCTACAGAAGCAACCCCATTGAATCCCGTTTTTCATGTGGTATCACTGTATTTTGTGTTATAAATGCATTTTGATGTTACACTGGGGACAATTTGTAAGGACAAGGAAGGGTTAAAATCAGCAATGTGGTGTATGAAAGAGAGTTTGGCAGTGCAGACGTTACAGAAGGTCGGGGGTGTGAACAGCTGCCGGACACATACGAGAGAAACGCTTTGAAATCCTGGAAAGAATTCCCTGGCATTGTGCTGGGTGATGATGTCAAAAGAGCAATACAGATTCTTTCAAATGAATCAGTGTGAGTAGTAAATAAATCTCTCTGCGACATGATAAGAATGTTATTTGTATGTGCAAAACGTTGTAAAAACATTTTGTAGTAATCAGGATTATGTTCCACACAGAGTCGACAGAACATACCGTTTTCAACTAAAAACGGAAAACTTTTTATGCGTTTTGGCTGTTCATTTACTCGAAAACGGCGTTTTGGGGGACTGAAAACGCAAACTTTTGAAAATGGGTCTCAAAGTGAAAGTTTTTGAAAACGACGGCATTATCGTTTCCGTGTAAACTCTGAAGGTGGCGTTTTCCAAAAACGATGACGTCATACGCATGGGTATTACGCGTTCAGTCTCTGTAGGCATGAGTGAGTATTCCCCTAACAACAATGGGAGCATCCATGCTGCATGTTTGTGCCGCATGACATACTTATCATTTCACCAGCAAAAAGTAGATTTACTGCACCACTACAACCAGACGAGACATAGTATTTATGTGCACACTACTATAAACACACATACACGCCGACAAAGTGTATTGAAAGCGCTTTTATAAAACGGTCAGTTCTGGTCAGTATATGTTTTCCCGGCTCCATGTAAATGCAGATCGTTTAGATAACGCTGTCGTGTGAACGTGAAACTTTTCAAAAACACAAAGGAAAAACTTTTCAAATTTTTATCATGTAAACATACTCTAAAGAGTTTAATGCCATTCGCTTTTTATAAAGCAACAAAACTGCAACACAGCTCAGTGCGTTGTCTTTAAATAAGACAACGCACAATTTTAATTATATAAACAAACTAAACACTGCACTTGCACTTGAGCTATTTCGATCTACATAATACAGCACGGGTCCCCCTGCATGGAATTCACAATGTTGTGTCTACAGTAGCCCTAAATGGACAAACTGCTTTACAGAACGAGTTTCGTAAATACGTTATCTCCTTTGGCAAAAAAGCGAAAACGCGACGACATCTTAGTCCTGTGTCAGCCACTGTAGTGTTTCGAAATAGAGGGCTGGACTGAGCCATTGGTTGCAATTTGCAACCTCACCGCTAGATGGCACTAAAACCTCCCATTGCTCCTTTAACATTAGTTAAAGTTAAATTAATTAAATGAAAATCTAATGGATGTCTATTTCACCACCCAGTAAATGTAGGTGAAAAGGAAGCCAGGGAGAAAATACACTTACACATAAACTATACAACACTGTCAGAAAGGATGTTAATGAAATTGAATTTTAACAATATGGCTCGGTTTCACAGACATGGCTTATCTTAAACCAGGACTATGCCTTAGTGGAATTAAGATATTATGTCACTTTTATAAAAATTTTGTGTGAATTATGCATGAGAAAAAATACCTGGTTGCAGGTGGAAATATCCTGTCCGCCCTTAAGGAACTCCAGAACCTTGCCAACATTACCTGCCCGGGCTGCTCTCAGGAAGCTGGTGTTACTGTCCGACTGCAGAAACAAACAGGAAACACATTAGAAAACACATATTATGTCACATTATACACTGATGGATTAAACAGCACAAACATATTGCAGTGTTTGATGTGACAGATGCACCATTAATCTCAAAAAAACCCTTGACAATAGTTGACTAAAGAGCACATTTTTGTTCTCTTTTTTATACAGTTATGTAACTATGGTCATAATACAGTTGTCCTGTTCTACAGAAGAACTGCGGCCACATCCATTTTTTAAGCCTAATCAAAGGCTTAAATGATTCTAAACAAGTTATTCAGATGTCAGTGTGTGTCTTTGTGTAGTGAAACATGTGCTAACTACGTACTATATAGGCTCATAAATTGGTCATATCCCTTTATTTTAATCTAATAATGTCATCAGATTTGTGTGAAGGTTACTATAGGTTTAAAGGCTTTGTAAAACCAAATGTCCCCACAAGTACAGTAAAATATGAGATCCATCTAGATTGTGGAGACCAGTCAACGCAAAATTGATTAATAAACATACAAAATTATGCTTTTATGGGGGGATAGAAAATACTATTGGATCAGTATAAAAACAATAGAAGTCTATGGCAAGTCCCCACAAGGATATACCAAAACAAAGCTGCGTGACTAAAGTTTTGCCAACAAGGGGGTGTATTTTATCACTAACGCGTGTTTGACTGCTAAGTATAGACAGAAAACAAAAAGAAGACAGCTGACATCAAAACAAACACATAAAGAGCAGAGAGAGGGAGGAAACCTATTGCAGTTATTTGCATGCACCAAATCTTTTCTGACAAACCATGTGAAAATCAATCTTGTTTTCAATATTTCAAATTTCATCAAACTAACCTTTTTATTAGACCGGTGATAACCGATGACATTATCACAGTAAAAATTTCAATAATCAAATGCAATATGTTAACCAATGTACCGGTTAATAACAAATACAAGAGAACAGCTGTACTTGTCATGCATTATTATGAATAAAATAAAAACGTGTAAATGAATAAAAAATGACGTTTTAATAAAACTTAAAAGCCAACCTTTATTAATCTAACCATAGATTTTGGCAAAATTGCAATACAAAGATCTGGTTGCTGTATTTAAGATTAAAGGTTACTAAAGGAAAATAAGCACCTCTCAGGTCGCGTGGAGAGTGACACATAAATGTGTCAGTGTCACCAGATGCTTTTAACCGGAATGTTTGAGGTATGATCCTTACCCCCTTTGAGGTAGAGAGGTCAGAACCCAACACGTGAGGCACCTGTATAACAAACGTCCCACACCAAGACCAAAACAGTGACAACAGATGCTACAAAACTGCCGATGAAGTCATGCAGTCCAGCATTGAGCCCTGGTGCTCATGTGGTTGACATAAGTTTGAATCATGCTTGCTACATACACCACTAGAGAATTTTGGCCTTACCACAGTATCTTCCACAGAGCAGTAGTGACGGTCCAGGTATGGTTCGCTTCCAATGGTCCGCAGGCCTTTATCTGAACCGCATGCCTTACACATTGCTGCATTGCCCATGGTAAAAATTTACCCTAAAGCTTTTGCATCAAAACCCACGCTGCTCTTTACAGAAACGCCCGGCACCCTCTGTGAGTTTCCACGCTTGCTTTTCCGGCGTTAACCAACCACTCAACATCAAATTGCCCGTCTGGAGATTGATTCCGACGTTCTCACATGCACTTAGCTTTATGGCTTTGCATTATCCTCAGTCTTCAGCTGGAACCCAAACCCCATTCAATTATCACCTTCAGAGCATCCATCCAACTAATGCAAAATCCTCCAAACTTTCATGTCTTCCTATTTCTCCCCAGGTTCCTAACATTATCTCTTATTTGCTCCTTTAAGTCCCTGTCCTGTTCCAATGTGAAAAAGAGTGGGCTGTAGTGCAGAAGACCCCCGGACTCCTCTTCTTTTGTCCCTCTCTTGTCTTCCCGCCTGTCTGCGCCTCTGACAACTGCAGCCGTAAACATGTCTCCCATTGCTATATCAGGTCGAACGTGCACCCCGTTTGGGATCCAGTGCTGGGTTATTTTTAACCCATTCAGGACCAGGCGGCTATGTGAGGGAGCCCGGCTCAGCAAGACGAAGCCCTGCCGGAGAAGAGCCAACTGGCAACCCGTCCTTTCCCTTTTGAAGTCCAGGGATACAGAATGACCCGGACAACTTAAAGTCATCAAAATTCTGTATATCACAATACTATGTGAATAATGATATAGTTGTCATCAGCGTTGAGGAATGGAACACAGTTTATATGAATGAAGTAAAGCCTTCAGTGAATCAGACAGAATCAGAATCATCTTCTGTGGGTCATCTCTGTCCTAAGGCTGAACACATTGACAAGACAATGATGCAAAATCCAAGCTTTTCTGACTTCCACTATAGACATCTGACATATTGAACTTGCATTGACTGGCTTGCTCAATGACATGGCGCTGTTAAAATACTATAGATTTTACTGCCATTAATGGGAAAATAATGATTAGTAAATCAGCAGGGCAGAGGTCACAATGGGTCACAAAAGCGAACAAGTACTGTACTATAGAAAGAAAAGTCACGATGAAATCTTTTTAACATTTCAATTTTAGCTCATTTTAAAAGTAGAGCACATGGAAACTTTTGCATAAGTCACCCGTGTGTCAGATATTTCTCCAGAGAAAAATACCCCTAAATCCTGCATTAGAAGAGATATTAGCAAACTGAGCTCAGATTTGCCAAGTCTGCAATCCAACGTCAAAATTGTTGAAGATTTCAATATGAATGCAAACATTTCTCATCAAATTTACACAGTTTCAGATTAGTTTGACTAGGCCTATACAATCTCCATACTCTTCAAGGGATAGTTCACCCAAAAATGAAAATTCTGTCATCATTTACTCGCCCTCTTGTCATTTCAAAGTTGTTTCTTTCTTCCACAAAAGAAGATATTTTGAAGAAAGCGACGGTACCATTCACTATCGTTTGGACACAAAACCAATGGGTACCGTCGCTGTTGGGTTTCACAACATTCTTTAAAATATCTTCTTTTGTGTTCTGCAAAAAAAAGTCAGTCATATAGGTGAGTAAATGATAACAGAATTTTCATTTTTGGGTGAACTGTATTTAAAAAAGGTCTTATTTGCTATTTTTATTTCTCCTAGCAATTTTGTCCAGAGCTAGGAAATCAACCTCTGAGCAATATTTTTTTTCAGTTGATACTTGGTATCTTAAACTTGGCATCTCGGACGGGACTGCTGTATTTACTGTACCATCTATTACCGACTGCCCTACGCTGATGTAAACAGGTCACTTTCAGGAAACAGTCGTTTGTAGATCAATTATGTCCTTATGATTTACTAATGATTTTACTACTGAATTATAAGTCACATTGATAAACATCTCAGTTTATTGCGTAATGTCAATGAAATTTTCCAATATTTTAAAGTTATTTAAAATAACAAAAAGTGATGTCATCACTTCAAATTAAGTCAATGAAATTCTGCTCTAGAGACAAATCTACATATATAGTAGGATGATCCTTTTTCATAAGCCCCTTCCAGTATCTGTGCTCTGAAACAGGTGGGGAACAGCTGACAGGACCCAGAGCTCTTCTGCAATACAATAAATACTAAAAACCGCAACCATATAGTGTCATATGAATCATTAGGTAGGCCTATTATTGAGGTTGTGTTTTAATGCAAAATGCTACTTTTGTTATAAAGATTGGATAATGAAAAATAAAATAATGTGTGATAGACATTAGAAATTAAAGGGATACTTCACCCAAAAACGAAAATTCGATCATCATTTACTCACCTTCGAGTTAATCCAAAAGTGTATAAATTTCTTTATTCTGATGAACACAGAGAAAGATATTTGGAAGAACGCTTGTAACCAAACAGATCTCAACACCCATTGACTACCATAGTAGGAAAAAAACAATGGTAGTCAAAAGTGCCCCAGAACGCTTTGCTGTCCTACATTCTTCGAAATGTCTTTTTTTGCGTTCAAGAGAACAAAAAAAAAATGATAAAGTCATTTTTCCTACTATGGGAGTCAATGGGTGTTGAGATCTGTTTGGTTATAAGCATTATTCCAAATATCTTTCTCTGTTCATCAGAACAAAGAAATTTAAGCAAGGTGAGTAAATGATGACAGAATTTTCATTTTTGGTTGAAGTATCACTTTAATCATAAAGATTGGTGGTTAATAAAGAAGCATTAAAGTATCAAAAATATTTAACAGAGTAAATTCAAGGTAACGTTTTTTTAAAGGACATCCTCGTTCCCACTGAACTCCATGGACCTCTCTCACATAACGTGCATGCAAGTGAGCGTTAGAGAGATTAACTTTGCAGGTTAACTCTACATCTGTTACACCCAATGCTCCAGAACTAACAATTTACAACAAACACATACCGATTAATATGGAGAACTACTACACAAATGAATTACTAAAGATACATTTGCATCCACATTAAGGATACATTTGCACGAAGTCCACTGCAAATTTCCTTCCTAAAGGACAATAAAGTATATTTCATTTCCTCCTTTCATCCTATGATAGATATCGTCTACAGAACGGGGTCTAAAAATCTAAAAGCACATTGAACACCTGGGGTTTGTTTAAAAAAAAAAGCTTTGTGAAAAGGTTAATGGAACAAGATGCTTTACTTTCTCTATATCTAATGCCAGCAAATATGTGAGCATGTTAACACTTTTGAGCAAAGGTGCATTTTGTAATTAAAAGTTAAGATGGACAACCCAAATATTAATCAAATCTGATATTCATGTTTAATTTTTACTGAAATTATGCTGATCACCCCACTGTATATTTCAAACACAAACGTTATATTTTAAAGACTTTTTTAAAGATGTTCTGCTCTTTGTTCCATTAAATGATGACAAACTGAAAAACAGGTCAAATGAATCCGAGCTTAGAACAATGTTTGTAAGTGTTGGTACCTTGCGTTTGCACTCTGCTCTCTCTCTATGTCGCTTGCGTCTCTCTCTGGCTTTGGCAAGAGCTTTCAGCTCAGGGGGCTGTTCCAGTTCCCGAGCCTTTTTCAGGTGTGCCGCTGCATGGGCCATAATGCTGAACCGATGCCGAATCTCAAACGTCACGTTAACCACGAGCGGTACGATCCCATGCAGTTTGTCACATTAATAAAAAGCAGGTCCCCTTGAGATGATTTAAGCCCTTGTGGTGTATCCCCAAAGGTTCATCTTGTTCATTTATCTCTGCTAAAAGTTTGCTAAATGGACACAGAATTGCCTCTGAATTATACTCTTTTTTTTACATAATCTACTTTGTTTCTCTGCATAATCTCTCTATATTGGATATGTCTGCCTCCACTCAGGGGTTCCTGAAGTCTGGTGGTTGTCTAAAGGAAAGCCACGCTCGCATAATTTGAATTTAAATAGCCATGTGTGAACAGGGGACAGAGAGCGAGTGAGAGAGATAAAGAGAGAGGGGATGGGAGGTGACCATGACTGTCCAGATGTAGAAACATCAGGCCATGTGTGTGGTTAAGATTTGAGTGTGTGTTTCATGAATGCACGTGTAGAAAAATAAATAAACAGAAAGAACCGAAAAGCTTTTGTGAAAAAAAAAAAATTGACCCAAGGGGGGAGCATGACAAACATCTAGTCTACAGGGAGACCTGTGGCACACTGTGTGCTCCTCAGAGCTGTAAGGAGTGTGGGGAAGACCACAGTGAAGAACTCAGAAGAGAGCAAAAACAATGCAAAAGATATGATTCATAACTACACTTAAAATACCACTTCAATTCAAATCCCTTATTGCTAGTGTTGTATAAAATTACATACACGATTTTTTACATGCAGATCAATGTATTGATTGTTTAATTTGCATTTCAAACTGGCTGTGATTTGTGTGGATTCATGTGTAAATGTTTAGAGACTCTTCTGACAGATTCACCAATAATTTGTCCTAAACTGTATATCAAGACTCCCCAACCCCCATTCACAACAATAAATATTCTACAGCTTGGCATGACTATAAAGATGTAGACTTTCAAACAGGATGTTTTAATTAATAAAACACATTATACGTCATTTTGCATTTTGTGTCATTTGAGTTGATTGTGTGTTCAAATTTGTTTCATTAAAGTAACACAAATGTGTTGCACCAGAGCTCTAACAACCCATGCATTTGTGAGAGGTCTCAATTAAAATGCTTCTACTCCACCTTTTGGCCTCCTTGGCTAACTACATCTCAGTGAAAAGACATCAGTACACTGACACCTGGTGGTTTAGTAGACACCTTGCACACATTTGGACATGCCATAGTAGAAAAAAACTAGTTTGTTTTGAAAACAGATAACAAGTTCCTTTTTAAAATCTGTGACCTCTAGTTAGTTTATTAAAGCAAGTTAAAGCAAAATAAGGATTTTGGTGTTTTTCTCGATTGTCCAGAAAGTGAAATTATACAATATCTATTTCTGTGTTTTCAGAGTTTAATTGTCTTCTCCAGCAAAAAATTGCAATTCACTTTTTACTGAACGTTGTAACTTTTCACCCATTTTTACTGAGGGTTGTAACTTTAATTTTACCCAAAAATGCCGCGACTAAACTTTTACCTTTGAACAATATTTTTGATGTTTATCCAAATCATTGGCATTTCCTAATCCTAATCCTAACCCTTACAGATCTTTTCTTATGACTCGACATATACATTAATGATTATCCTAAACTTCAGTTGGTGTTACTATTGTGAATATACAGCCAAAGCCAAAAGTGAATTCCAACTTTGGAAAATGAACAATAGAAAATTTAAAACTAGTGTATATTAGTACATAGTGTAAACTGAGGAATTTAAAGAAACAGTTTTCCCATAAATTTAAATTCTGTCTTCATTTACTCACCCTTAAATTGTTCCAAATCTGTATACATTTCTTTGTTCTCATGAACACATAGAAAGATATTTGGAAGAATGCTTGTAACCAAACAGTTCTTGGCCACCATTGACTACCATATTAGGGAAAATTTCTTTGTTCTGTTGAACACAAAAGAAGATATTTTGAAGAATGTAGGAAAGCATCCTGGGGCACTTTTGACAACCATTGTCATTTTTCCTACTATGGTAGTCAGTGGTGACCAAGAACTGTTTGGTTACAAGCATTCTTCCAAATATCTTTCTCTGTATTCAAAATAAATGTATACAGATTTGGAACAACTCGAAGGTGAGTAAATGATGACAGAATTTTTATTTTTGGGTAAACTGTTCCTTTAAGGAGGCGTGGCCAAACATTACACCCAACAAATGCACAATGGCTTAGGTAGGAGAATGACAACGAAATATTACTACACGAGAGGATCAACAAATATTTAATAACAGATCAAATAAAAAAAATATCTATTCATTTTTATATATTTAAATAAAACCCATACACACTGATACAGTGTACTGTAGTTTGCCTTTTTGCCAAGTAATTTTGTCCAATCTGTTTAGTTTTGTACTCTACTAATACTCCCCATACATCCATTTACCCTATATACATTGCAAACTGCAAATACCATAATGCATTCCTATAAGGGATTCTCAGTATCTCGTGTTATTTATTCACGTATAAAGAGACCGAACTGAAACAGAACAGAAAAAAATCTATAGAACATTGATCCCATATGACAACTGATTCTCTCCAGAGCAAAGTAAGAGCTAAGTAACTAGCACAAAGAAACAGTAGAGTAGGACAAGTAGAGAGAAGATCAATCAAGTCCTCCAATCTGCTCATTGATCTTTAGCTTTCATAGCTAGAAGCAGTCATATCCAACCTGAACACAATAAACCATGTCAGAATATGACGTGTTCCAGATAATCAACAAGTCTGCAGTACAAATCAAATACTGTTGCATAAAATTCATCTTGATTTAAATAATGTCACAATAGGTCACAATACTGAATACTTTAATTCAAATATGTGCAATAGTATATGATACTTCACTTATAATTCATTTCTGTAATGAAGGAATTGAGATAATTATAAATATGACATCAGTACTGTGACCTCACAAGTATGATGTCATGATGCAGCAAATAACCTCAGGTTAAAAGAACTGCTGTAAATATAATAAAGGGGATGTGAAATGATGTTTCATGCATTCTGACTTCTTTACAATGTAAAACATGTTGTCTTCTTGTGCTTGACATGGTCAAGTTGTCAAAAAAACGAGTTGGACACATTACGTAGTATTTCTGTGCTCGATACACTCCCCTAAGGTTCGTATAGGTTTCGGGAAGTTTTTTTTAACATGAAAAACCGTTACGTAACAACTTTTCTTGGTCCCTTATTGAGCAATTCTCCCGGAAAAGCACGTCTATGGCAAGGCGAAAGAAATAGCCCGCCCACGCATCAACCGACGAGCGATAGGAAGACTCGCTTACCATCAAGATTGGCTGAGCTGTGTGCCTGCAGCTGCAGCTCGTTACTCTTGCAATAGTGAGAGAAGTTGAGGTGTGTTTGTTTGTTCACAGCATTTTAGTGATGGACGTTATATAAACTGTGGATATAACGCTGGATATGGAGATTGATAGATGGAGCGGTCCAAGCACTAAAAGATGCCGGACATGAACCGCACGAGGTAAGTGAAACTGAGTCATATGTCTGTGTTTTGTTGGCAATGGGTGCGCAAGTGCTTTAGTTCCACCCTCCCCCTCCTCGTATGTTTTCGGAAATAATCGTACAGCTGTATCTGTCTTTTATAAATGTGATGAAACTAAAGACTCTACGGATATTTGAAGGGTACGATACTATTCTGTAAATACTCAGGATTAACATGAGATATGCAGAAACTTTCTGAGTTACGCCCACTTTAAAAACAGCCGAGAGAAAGATTATATTTGACATATGGTCTGTTTGAGCTTAAACAGGCCTTGTAAGATCTGTTGTGCTGATAAATGGACAAGCACAGGACATAATCAATAAAGTGATAAACATGAGCAGTTTGTGTGCAGGCGCCAAGTATCGCATATCAGGGCTGAGCGGGCGGAGCTCCCAAGGGGCTACAATGTATTATCATCCCTACACTTACTGAACATCATTACCCAGGATGCTTAGGTCTCGCCCATCATACAATAGCTCTATTATGCTAACGCTGGTAAATTGTGCTGCGTCAGCACAAAAAAAGCTTTTGCGTGCATGGGTACTGAAGTACTAAGTAGTTACATAGTGGATTACTTTTATCCAAAGTGACTTACAGGAACAATCCCTTTGGAGTAACCTTCAGTTAGGTGCCTTACTCAAAAACACAATAGTTGTAGTTTATAGATGAACCCTTGTCGGGTTTTAATCCCACAACCTTTTGCTAACTGCATCTTCACACAATAATATCATGTATGTACGCAGTGTTAAATATCTAAACAATAAAATTTTGAATGCAATTTGAATCTAAAATAAAACCAGAGTTTATGGTGTGTTTTTATGCAGGCAGTGTATAATCTCATAGCCGAGTCTGCACTTTTCAACAGCTGTCATCTATAACCTATTTGGTCTTGGACCTCTTACAGTGTTTGACATTAAGCCATTAGTTAACAAATCGATCTTTCATAAGTGTACATTGACAATTGCTTTTGTCTTTCTACTAACTCAAAAGCACAACATTTACACTGCTCTTATGGGCTACAGAAAATAGACATATAGCCAAACACAAATAGTAACTAATGTCATTTAATATTAGTCCCCTATATTATATATCAATCCTATATTTTTATAGAAAGACTAAAGCACCCAGACCTAATCACAACAATATCCTGGTGTCAAATCTTAGAAAGATACATGACAGCATTTTTAGCATCACTGGCACACCCCCAATGTCTCAGAGATATCCAAAGATATCTTATTTCGGCTAAAATTAGAGCTAGTAAAGAAGTAAAACAATCCCACAATGCTCTGCAACAAGCTCAAAAATGTTATCCTATACATTTCTGTTTATAATTCTTTTTATTGTGTGCTCACAGTGATGTAATGCCTGAAGGTTTACAGCAGAGTGAACAAGTTCAACTGATGAAAATTTGTGAAATGATGGGCAACCCATTAGTACAGACGGTTTAAAAGCAACAACATAAACAAACGTTACTGAGCATGCAGGCGATCGTGGACTGCCCTTAAAGGGATAGTTCACCCAAAAATACTCAAAAAATAAGTTGGCAATACTCAAATGAAAATGATGTCATCGTTTACTCACCATCATGTCATTTCATACCTGTGTAAATTACTTTGTTCTGATGAACACAGAGAAAGATATTTGGAAAAATGTTAGCAATTTTCAGTTCTGGAACATCATTGACTACCATAGTAGGAAAAAATTAAATGGTAGTCAAAGTTTGTTTTGTTAAATTCTTCAAAATATCTAATTTTGTGTTCAACAGAACAAAAAATAAACAATATTTTTTTCTACTATGGTAGTGGATGATGTCCAAGAAAGGACTGAAAATTGCTAACATTCTTGCAAATATCTTTCTTTATGTCCAACAGAACAAAGAAATTTATACAGGTTTAAAACAACCCCAGAGTGAGTAAATGAAGAGAGAATTTTCATAAATTTTCATATCCTTTTAACTTCCGATACACATTCGCAAATAATAGAGTGCCTGTAGATTATTTCTAAAAACAAGCAAAAGAAACCAAAAAGAACTGTTACTGTTGCCTCTCCAATATTTTGAATTCAGACTGCGATACCAATCTCAACCGCTAGGTGTCAATGTCCCATACGATTTCTTTAAATGCGACAAAACTACAGAACCCATTCAACAAATCGTTAATTTAGAAAAATTAACATACAACAAAACGTTTACTTAATAAAATTATTACGCAATAAAACAATATAAATTGATATTAACATAAATTCAACTAAATATAAATAGTTATATTATTAGACACTAGCCAGACCAATAACAAACACGTTAAACTGCAGTCCAGGCGCGTGCGTCCGATGAAATGGTTCATTTAAAAAAAATGTAATTCGTTTTTTTTTTAGATATCTGTCAATAAACCTTATGAGCTATAACTTTGCCTTTGTCAATCAACATAGGTTTTGTTTTCACCTGGCTGTGTAATATGATTTTTTTCTGCAGTTGTCAATGCAATTAAATTTTAAGGCCTGTATCAGGACTGCTCACGAAATTGGATAATTGGCGTCTAACCCCTTGATGATGTTATGTAGATGGCTGCCTCTCTCTCTCTTTTTCGCTCTTTGAAGTGCAAATGTCATGAAGCTGGCCATGGAACAGACCCACCGCTTCTCACCATGCTCATCCACACACAAACACAGACCTAAAAAGTCCTAAATCTAGAAAAAAAAACAAACAGCCTCATATTTCATTATTAAATTGTCATGACATTGGGCGGAAACCTTTCTGTGCCTTTTCAAATGTCACTAGACATAAATAGATCAATTATCATGGACTTCAACTTGGTTCATATCTGTAGAGACCGCACCCAAACACACACTGACAGAAGCAAGTGAGGGCGAGAGACAACAGTGAGGAAGAGCAAACGAAATGACCACACCCTTTACCACACCAACATTCACAAATGTTCTAATACACTTCATTGATACTATTTCTATCATACCACTAACAAAACAAAACCATTTGGGACACTGATAATACCATGTTTTCTATGCATTTCCATAGGAACCATACAAGTACATGTATATGATCATTTTCTACTATGCATGTATTAAAGTGCTGGGTATTACCATCACACATTTCTGTAGGAGTTGACCAACAATAAGTCTGTGGTATGCAGACCACACTAACACTATAATATATGATCATGCATTCTTTTCTGTATTAAACAGACACCGGCACCACTGAATCAGGCCTGAATGATAATACATAAGTCAGAGCAATGCAAGACATTCATTTACGGGAAGCCAATAACAGTAAAGCAGGTGACTCCGCAGCTCATTTCATTCTCTGTGTACTCTGGTGGTAAGGCCATATGTGAGTGCGTGCTATTAAGTAGACTCTGTGAAACTACTATGCCTGCTAATTTGTTTTGAAGTCTGGTTGCCAGATCCCAACTAATGCCACACTAATGTCTCACTATTTCCTTTTTTCTAAAATGTGTGTTCAAAATAAACAGTAATTATCATCTATGGAAAGACTTCTTCTGACAAACTCAACACACATTTCAACATTTGATCAAGCAAAATTACGGGCTGTTCATAAACCACAGTTGTTCTTCTATTGTACTGAATTGTGAATAGAGACTTCTCAACTATTGTATCGTAAAATATGTATCAAGTCATTTTTCAAAAGAGCTATTTTTAAATTAACTAATATTAAAGCGCTATTACTACTGTCATAATGTGACTTGGATGCTAATGAAACGTTACACAAAGATCTGAGCAGGGCAAGGTCTGGGGGCACTAGGGGGGCATTGCCCCCTGATATTCCCTAGGGCCCCTCCAATTCCCTAGGGCCCCTCCAAAAATGTCCAGCTGACAATAAAAAAAAATACTTTTACATATTTCTTTATGTATGGTCTATTAAACAATGATCTGACAAATTAATAATAGAAAATGTCAAAATTATGCATGCAGTAAACTATGAGATATTATTAGAAAAATTTCCCCCCAAGTCCAGCCAGCCAGGTACCAGGACTGGATCTGTTTACTAAAACATCAAAATGTTTAAGTGATCCATTGTTTGGTTGAGAGAGCTGCTCCCTAAAACAGCTGATAAATAATAAATCACATGACCTTAAATTACATGCATTGTCAGCAAAAAAGGGCTTAAAAATAATAAAACAACTTTAGCAGCATGCATATACCTGACAGTTTTAAGTGGCAAAATGGACAATGTGGAGGACATTATTGAAGGCTAGAGAGAAAGAGAGAGACAAGGGAAGGATGGATCAATAAAAGTTTGCAGACGGGACAGCAATCACATCAGAGCATCAGGAAGCCTTCGTAAACACACTCAACTCAATTAGCTCACTGGGAAGGGCAGGCTATTGTATGCGTGTGCAGTGAGCCATGCTGTCTGACCTCTCCTTACAAATAAGTACCATGCATCACAGTGGATCATCTTGGTAGACATATAAGTCATGGGGGGAGTGGGGAGGGGGATGTTAGTAGACCCTATATTTGGCTAAATATGCATAAGGAGGTCCTATCATCTTTACTTTTATCTCGAATGTATAAAACTGACCTAAAGCATGTTGGGTTTTGTGTGTCATAGCACCCATTTAAAAATCTATTCATCCCCTCGATTTTTCAGCATTATCCATTAATATTTAAGGGGGTGTCAACAAGGAACATTGTCTTGGGCCCTGTGATGAATAGGGGCCGGCCCAGCCTGTGAAATTTAGCGTTGGACCTGGTTCAAGGACCATTTATGCGTCCACCACAGCAAACTGTTCATACCCCCGATCCACCCATCTGTTATCCCTGTCCTCAAGCCGTCATTGATCTCATCCATTTTCCACTCTTGCAGGAAGCCCTGATTGGTGTTTCATAAATATTTAAAAGTATGAAATACATTTCCAAGCCCTCCCCCAACTCAAACAAAAAAAGCCAATCACTGGGGTTCTATTAGCTAATAAACACTACCCAGACTTTATTCTGTATGCTGCACAAGATACTACAGAAAACGTTAGATTTAAATGCAACTTCTCATGCTTGACTTTTTTCAGTACATTAACAATAAAAACACTTCCTATAAATACAACTGAAATCACTTTTCATGGCAATTGTATAAAAAATACAATTGTTATCTCTCTGGTCTTATATAGTTAGGATAGTATAGTTCCCTGTATAGTGAAATGGTAATATGGAAAAATTATACTGTATATACAGCCATGGAAAAAAAATAGACCACTTGCCTTTCTGCATATGTATTGTGGCAATTCCAATCCAGTGTCTGTTGAATTTCAATAGAAACAAACCTCAGGAATGACATAAATTCACCCAACAGCAATGTGAAATACTGAGAGAAAGCAAAAGAGGCATAAAAAATCACATTTTCCTTTTTTACTGATCCTGTAAAAACATTAGGATTGTGTTGTTTAAACATAAATATGACCTTATTTTGCAGTATTCAAGATCTACATTCATTGATTTTTTTATTTTGACCAGTTTGTCCCAATTTTCTGCAAATAAATGCAAATTAAAATGTATGTTTATTTTCTAACATAAACTTGCTTTTTTCAAACTTTTTGTGTGCTGTAGATTCAAAATACAATGAAGATCATCATTAAACAATGATCATCATTAAAGTTTAGTCGTGTTTGGACAGTTATGGGCAGCGCGGTTGCCATGGAAACAGTCCTCAGAGGGCAGGCCTGGCCTGGCACCCACTACCCACAACTGTGTGCAGCTGTGTAATGCAATAGAACCCCACTGCTCCATCACAGGCTCGTTCCTGTACATCACATCAGACCATCCCATAGGGAGGAGAGAGAGACTGTTCGACAGTCAGCAAAGACGAGAAGATGAGCGAAAAACAGCATTGACTGTAAGACAAATACTATATAGTAGTGTAACCTGGCAGGTTAAAATAAGTCACAATTGAACAGAGTGTCAGCAATAATTGGGCATAATACATAGATTCACATGATTTTTATCTACATCTTGCAGCATAAACGGACAAATAAACAAACAACAAACGGACACATAGATTGCGATATGTCTGCTCCATTAGCAATGAAATAACATTCTCTGCATTCTCTGCACTTCTCAATAGTCCACACAGAATTACACCTTATTATAGTTCCAAGTCAGAATTCAAAGTTTTTGTATCTTTTGAAAGTTTTTAAGTACTTATAACACGTTATTTTCCTGAAAATGTATGGTTCCTATACAGCAGGGTGCAGACTGATAATTTTTTGATGACTTGTTGCTATTAACTGATTTGACTAGATTGTTTCATGAATGGTTTCAAATAACACAGCCCCTAAATGACATGCAAAAACATTTTCCAGCCTAAGTGGGGAGTTCCAATACAATCTCACGGCAAAAACGTAACTATTTTACGATGGTGGCTTATTTTTGGCTAAATCATATCAATTTGTGCGATCTCGTTCGACATTTTAGTACGATTTGCTTTCGCGACAGTGACGTTAGGTTTAGGGGCAGGGTTAGGGGTGGGGCTTCAGTATTGTTTTTTTCGTACATTTTTGTATGAACGTATGAATTCATACGAATTAGTCACCTCGAGAAATAGTTATAAATTCCCCTGAGATCAGGTTGGCAGGTCTTGTCAAAAACAAGAAACAAACTTTGCTGACAATTAAAACTCTGGTTACAAGCATAGCCTGGAATGGTTTATTTATGAGTACATTTTGCTTTAAAGGGGTCATATGACACGGCTAAAACGAATAATATAGATTATTTTAGATGGAATGCAATGTGTATACACGATTTAAGTATGCTGTATTTTCCACATACCGTGCATGTTTGTATCACCTCTTTGCCCCGCCTCTCTGATTTTTTACAAAGCTCATCCCTCTGAAAAGCGAGGTGTGCTATGATTGGCCAGTTAACCAGTGCGTTGTGATTGGTCGAATACTGCAAGCGTGTGATGGAAATGTAATGCCTCTTACCATATTTGGAACATCAGGTTCCAAAGTTCCATTGACTTGCGTATACATTTGGGCGGTCTTAGTCAACCCATACCACGAACTGACGTAGAATTGTGGGGGTGTGGTTACACGAGGCGTTTCAGGCAGGTCTGGGTGAGCATTCGCTTTTAGATAGAATGCATCTTTTGTTCCGACACTTTAATTTTTGCAATTTTACGTATCTAATACATGCATGGGCAACTTATAACACACCAAAGACACAGAAAAACACGTGTTCGTGCCATATGACCCCTTTAAAAATCTAATAACTTGATTTACTTTGCGGATAATCTTAAAGTAAACAATGTGTCATTTTTGTGCCAGTCTTCCATCACCTATAGACTACAAATGTATTCCATATAGTGTAGACAAGTACCGCTTAACCAGCTCTGAAGGTACAAATACCCTACCCACTCATGAGGGGAACCAGAGAATGGCAGAAGACTAAACTGATGGCAGCCTATTTTTAGACCTGCAAAACAAGCACCATAACATAGTAAGCCTCTTGTTCTTAGTATCTATCTACCACTGTACCTCCTTCAAACTGAGTTTTAAAAACAACCCAAAGGTTAGTACACCGATTTAGGAGCAGATTGCTTCCGAAATAAAATCAGACTGTACAATATTACTTCCAATATTGAGTACAGGACTATGTTGTAATTACACACAGAGACGTACTGTAAATAAAGACTGTTTCGCATTTATTATACATCATCTTCTCACAAGAGCATTGTCAGGTACTGGATATACTGTATGTATCTTGGCTGTTAACCACATATACGAAGGAATCTCTTGGTCAAAATACAAAGATTTCAGGAGAGCTAAAATGGTATTCGTGCAATAAGGTGACGCCTGTGTGCATGCGTGTGTGCGCTTGCAGTGCTTGGTCCATTACTGGAATCTAATTATCCCGAGAGAGCCTGACAGCACTCCCTCATATCATAACTCAGGACCCAATAGGAAACTGCATTAATGTGTATGAGTGAGTGTGTATAGAGAGAGAGGGTTCGTTTTTTCTCATAACAAACAGGAAATAGCACGAAAAAGTTCTGTCTGCATTACAGAGAAAGCATTTGTATTTAAGATGCACACGTTCATATAATCTAAGAACAATATTAGATTTCAAGTCTATATCGGGCAAGAGTGCACAACATTGTTGAGGCCAAATGTTATACCTGACACTTTCTGAATCTTACATCAGCGTTTGGCACAGAACCAAAGCATGATGTCAGAGATCAAGGATCGAGAAGTCTTATAGGGAGATCTGGTGTGTAAATGTAGCTAAAAAACCATGAAGGAAAAACTAGGCAAAACCACTTTAGGCCCAAAGCTCTGGCAGCTCTGAAATAAAACGGCAGAAACAACCTTCACGGTGGCTCAGAGCAACAAATCACACCAACTACACATCATCTCACGTCTGAGTGACACGTCGGGGCATCTATCCACACAAACTAATGTCCTATATGACACAGCCAGGCCATTATTTATTTATGGCTGTTTTTATAGACAATTGGCCGATAAGATAGCACAGACATACACATGCAAGCTGAATAACAAGAGGGTAATCTTATTGTACAGTAATGTAAAGAGATCTCGGCAGAAAAAGGCAAGTGCTTGGACATTCTTAAGCATTGCTGTGACTTCATGAATGACAACACATTGGTAAATAAATTGAATCTCAAGCAGTGGCACTTGGGCAACATTCCAGAATGCCAACAAACAGCATCTTCTCAAACTGTGCAGTTTGTCAGGTGTTAAACCTCACTGGCAGTGTACACATGGACACAGCATTTTGTGGCCTGGCCTAAGAAGGAAAGTGTCAACATTATGGGATAGATATTAGCCCTATTCGAATAAAAAAACAACCAGGCTACATTGCGATAGTCAAACGATGCATTAGAAGGATTCGGTAACCAGGACAACGCCTCTCATCCTCCGCATCATGGACCACAAGACCGCGAGCCGCCGGTGTCAAGCTCACCCACACATATTTAACATCAAAAGGACGTTTCGTCCGATTCACACACTGACCTGACGGATCCGGTTCTGGTGGGGCGGAGAACCTCCTTCGGACGAAGTGTTTGAAGATGCCATCCTCACGTCTAGGACGGAGCCGCCCCTGCTCTGACTTTCTATCGAGCTTCTTGACATTACGTCTCAGCGCGTGACGACGTCCACAAAACGGTATCGTGCAAAATCGTTGGCTAGGTTATCGACACCCGTGCTCAGTTATCGTGGCTGAAGCTCCGACGCATGTTTTGACTGTAAACCAGAGTGGGCTCGAAACAGACAAGTGTCCGGTGGCGTGACCGCGCGGTGCGGGTCTGCGCAGGAGATGCGACACTCCCGCTGTTCACGTGCAACGACGCTGCAGCGTTTCGGGTTTAAACACTGGCTGAAAATGAAGAATGAATCTCTCTGACTATAAGGCTAATGTAAACATGAAGATATGTGCAGTGTGAGCGATGTTCTCATCGGACTGTTGAGCAACCTCCTTCTGTGGTCCACCTCTCACGCGCGCGCTCGCTCTCCCTCCCTCTCATCCCCTCCTCCATAAGCCAAGCTTCACTTGCGGATGACGAGGCAAAATCAAGATGGGTTGAACTTCTGAAACACGAAGTAGCCTGAACAAGAATTGGAACATTTCCGGAATTTCGTGAATTAGATAAAAATGCCAGAATATAAGGGCCATATGATGCTATATCTTTTTCAAGAACTATATCTGATAGTTCATCCAAAAATAAAAATGCTGTCTTTATTTACTCACCCATTTGTCATTTCAAACAGAACACAACAGAAGATACTGTATGTTGAAAAAAGTTGGTAACCGAACTGCACTGGACCCCATTCACTTCTATTGTATGGACACTAAACTGTTCTGCGGAAGTCATACAGGTTTGAAATGACAAAAGGGTGAGTAAATGATGACAGAATGTTTATTTTTGGGTGAACTATCCCTTTAACTTTGCTTTCAATTCGTCTATGCTGAACAAAGGAAACAAATAAAAGTAATTCCGTTGGATATTGGTTTTAATGGGAACCTCTTCACTGGTAATGTGTAAAAATAATATTTGTCCTCTGGCTGTATTGAACACTCAGTTATTATTCAATAAGCTTATTGAATATACTCTTAAATCCAAAATATGAATCAGATTTAGTATAACAAAATTCAATACAATTATCACACAAAAGGCAACACATAAAAAATAAACACTTTATTAAACATGTACTTTAAAACAAGGAATGATATAAGTACTAGGCAACAATAAGAGAATTATCATAACAATAGCGAACAAAGACACACTTTAACAAAAAACTCCAAACACACTCATACTTTGGGTACCTTAACAATCATAAGCAATAATTACTACAGGGCCAAGAATCAAAAAGATATTTAATACATGAACCATACATTCTTCATTTTGTATGCCTATTTATTAACCCTGAACCAAACCGATATGACACTGAATGAATTTAAACCACAGCCAAGATGCCAATGACTCCAGATATCTGGACCTCACAGATAAACCTTTAGGCGTAACACCCTTTTTCTTGAAGCAACTGGGTTACGCTAAATGTTAATGGAAATGCAGAAAGCGGACTCTTAAATAAATCATGTAACAACTGAACACCCATGAGTCGTAATTCATTTCTCTATGGTGAAATGGTTTAACAGTAGAAATAAATATTTCCCACTTAATTTAAACAAAATTTAACTTGACGCTTGTATTGAATACCTAACCAGCTGTCACATCTTTTATAGAACTAAAAATAATTTGTAGGTTTAAGAAAATAAGGCTTCTACACATAGTCTTGGGTTTTAAAGCATTTTCAACAAAAGATAACAGCGTAACGACAGAAGAATTTAGAAGTGTAATCTGTCCCAGTCGCCATCCCACCATGTTTTACCGCAAGTCATTCTGAGCACAGCCTATCATCTTCTCGCAATACATCAGACAGAGGCGAGCTGGTCAAGGTTGTCGTGGGAACGACTGGTGAGATGTGCCTCCAGTATCTCACCGAACAGACCTCTCTTCAACAGATTGTAAGCCATGGGGAGCAGCTGACGTACCACTTTATAGAAATACTATCAAAATGAAGAAAGAGAACTGCATATCATTAAAAAAATTAAAAAATGCTTTTTAATGTATTTTTGTAACAGAAAAAAACCCTGGTAGATGGCGGCATCATGGTATTGAGGTATACACAGAAAAACAACAGAAATAAATCATTTACTGTTAATAATAATTTGACCGGATTATCGAGTCAACGAGTTGAACTCATTAACAAATCAGTTTTGTAAACTAGATTCAGTTTAGCAGCAAATGATTCATTGATAAAAGGCTGACTTATGACTCCTACATGAATCAAACATTGCTACTTTTACTATTAAAGCACATACAGCTAAGAAAATTAATAAAATTAATAATAATCATTAATTAAAGCTATAAAAATAAATCTTCTGTTTGTCACATCTATCCTGATTTACGGAATAGCCAGTACATTTAAACTACATTCATATAACATGTTTTGAAGTCATAACCTGAATACTGCATAATAATGGACTATTCTTGTAAATATAACAACTTTGTGCAAGGATTTTGATGAATTGTTTGAAATCTTACATGAGAGCCGTAGCAAAACAGGTCGATGCCAAGCTCATAGCCCATGCCGTAGTCACATTCATCATTGGCAAACTGAACAAATGTAATCATTTCCTGAATGGGTGCGAAAGCTTTCATCCTCTCCTCATCATTTTTGGCCTCTGCTATTGCTTTGCAAATCTTTTTCAGACTCGCTAAAACCAAAGCAAACAAAATAAAATGATAAAATGTTTACGAGGTGTGAACAAGTGTTGAAGTGATTGTTTTCCATTTCAAAATGTTACATTTTAGTACTAAAGTGCAGAATATTATTTCTACACACTAGTTAATGGTTAACAAAAACAAACCAGTTTTTCAGGTTTACCATCAGTTTCTGGTAATTCTCTGTATCCGACGTCATTTTTATCTATTGGAACCACAATTCCTGCTCCATGAAATGTCTTTGTGACCACCTGCAGAAAAAAAGATTAGAGATCATCAAATGTTGGCAAAAAGGCATGTGATTTTTAGAAAGCTCAAACCATGCGTGCTACTTTCACAAACCTTTTTCTCTCTTTGCTTCATCGCTTTAGTTTTTTGGTCCAGAGGCAAACCCAGCCTCTCTGCCTCTCGTTTCAAATCTTTTCCTAACCTGTCCAAAGCAGCCTCATCCTTCTGGTATCCCCTCTCCTTTCTTTTCTTCTGCAAAAACAGCCTGGGTAATGTAGAGAGTAAAAAAAGAACATTCGCAACATGTTTTACTAGGAGACTTGCATTCTAAAACATATTAATTATCTTATTTACAAATTTTACTCTGTGTATACTTCAAATATCTTCCTAGTTGCTTACAGAACTGCGGAAAATATGTTGTCACCCATCTGTGTGATCGTATAGCCCTTCTTGGCTTCATTCTCTCCAATGAACACAGGCAAAGCATCATGCAAATCTCTGAACAAGAAAATAAAAGGACACCAGTAGATTTAATAACTTTAATGAAATAGCACATTGGAAACATCAATTATAATACACACAGTCAAAACTGTGTAACTCTACACCTAACTTTATAACCTCAAGAAACTAGAAATTGGAAGAACCATAAATCTGTCAATAAATAAAAAAATGAAATAATTAAAAATAAAAAACCTTTTTACACCTAAATACAGCTATAAACATGAAATGGAAATCATGCAAATAATGTTAAACGTGATAAGACATAAAACTGATCTAAAATCTTTGCAAATGTTCTGAGCTGTCTGCTTGTTCCGTTCCATTTACAGGTAAATACTCACCGGAAGTAGCCCATGTGGTGCTGTGTATCTGCGTTTCCCTTTATGATTGTCTGGAATTCTGGGGGATCATAAAAATAACGGCAATGCAGATGGAAATTGGGCTGAGAGGGAGATGAGCTTTTGTGCTTCTTGGCCAGGATATCAAATGGGCCGACTAACTGGAGCCCAAGCGCTTCCTTTAGAGCATCTGTTAAGTACAGAAACAAGACATGTTTAAAGACTATACAACGTGAAAATTTACATTAGCCAAATTTCAGATAAAAATATAAAAATTTAAGGTGTACAAAGCCACCCATTTTATTAGCATATTAATTTTCTGGAGATCAAATCATGACCTTGGTGTAACTAGCTTTAAGTTACATTAAAGTGTGACACAAGGTTCCACTATATAGACAAAACAGTGAAAATAGTGATGTTAACAACAATGTACAGTACATACCTTGTGGACACTCTGCACGAAGCCCTTTGCAAAATTCCCAAAACTGGTAGAAATCCTCAGGCATACGTAGTTTGTACAACCTCTCCACTTCCTCTCTCATCTCTTCTTCTATCTTTCCATCCATCTGGTCTTCTTTTGCCTTTTTTACATCTCCATTTAGTGTTTCTGTCTAAAGCAGGCATTAATTGAAGTTAAAACATATGTAGCAATAATAGGGTAGTTCACAGTAATAGTCTGAATCAAATTATATAGCCTGTATAATATTCATTTATGCATTATGTAAATTTAAGGTATCTGTCACTATGAAGCAACCTTCCCTAGATTACAGGGTCTGATAGTCTTTGAACAGTATAAAGAACAAACATGCCAAATTCATCCTTCAAACATAAACTGATTAGATACATATTTTAATATTCTGGTAATGACATAAGCGCCTCTGGGTCTTTGTGGTTGCCTGTCACTATAGTGCAGGCAATGAGAGCGCAAAAAAGCCAACCAAGGCAGATTTGCATGGCATTTATTTAAATAATGTTCAAAGCCACATAAGTTCTTGAGTTAGATTCCTACTTAATGATGCGAAAACATTATTATTTAAAGTGCACCGACTTCACAAGGTAACAAGGCAAAGGTAACGTTACTGACTAAGGAGACACCACCTTAACGAGAACCTCATAAACGCTTAGTAAAATGTAACAACAATAAAAAAATGGCAAAGCTAAACACCGTTCTTTGTCTATCCATTCACTGTAGAGGATTTTGTGATGTACCTGCGGCAAAGATTTGGGTTTTCTTTTCCCGCGTCCAGCCATCCTGATTTTTTTCACGCCGAGTTTCCGAGATCCGACTGATGCAGCCAGTAGAAAAGTTCTGGATTTCCGGTAGAATTTTCACCGATTTCAAAATAAGAGTCACACGCGTAAGTTTGTTTTTCATTGAGAGTTTGGTCATTTAAAAAATATAAACCTTGCACTAAGGACAATGCCCATTTTAGGTTTAAAAAATAATGGGATTTGTAACACAATAAAAATTTGAGATTTGTACAAATGTTCTTTAAAAACATTTTGAAGTTATCTTCGTTATTTTAAGCAATAAAAAATAATTAATTAAAATATTTTTAATAAAAACATTCGGATAGTGTCCAAAAATGTGATAACATTTCTGAATAAAACAAAACTATTTGGTTTAAAAGTTATGCATGTATGAATTACCAGTCACAACATTATTACAGTATGTTTAGATTTTTTCAGACCACGTGTACAAAATGCATGACGCGAAAAGAGGGAGGTGACAGTAGGAATTTATAAGGATCAGGCTCATAGAGAAACACAAGTTTGAGTTCAGTCAGGCTGTCATTGAGACTGTTCAGTCATTTACTGATTGTGGATCCTCAAGGGTAATGATGTTCTGCAGAACGGCTTGGCAAAGACTCGCGCCTCTGGCACGCAAAACACTCTTTCCTTTGACTAATAATGGTAAGAAACACCCATTTACAATCGCTCAGAACAGTGTCTTGTTTGAAAATAAAATGCACCAGCCTAAAATATAAAAGGGAGTGGTGTTGGTGCATAAACTATGGAAAGAAATTATAAATTAGAAAAATGTAAGATTTTAATTGAAGTCCAGTGATACAGGAGGTGTGTCAGTGGTTTGACTATTTACTTCAATTCAGGACATTGAGTTCTCATGTTTGTGTTATGTAACAGTTGAGATATACAAACCTCAAATCTGTCCGGAAGTATGCATAAAATATTGTTCAATATATACATTTTACAAATATTAAAATAGTGCAAAATTATGTAACTAGTTGTAGTTGTTTTTTACATTTTTTTAGTTACACATTTGATTTGCTTTGTACAATAATACATTTATTTTTAACAATGTTGATGATTTTGTAAAAAATGGTGTTTTTAACTGGGATATGATGATTGTTTTCATTTTGATTACTTTGATTTATTTATGTATTATGTGTAATGTATTGAGTATGTGTGCACCCTGGATTCCAAAACATAATTGCCTTTGAGAGTAAAATATTTTAATTTATTTATTGTCAGCAATGTTTTGTCAGTGCTGTCTGGACTTTGATTTTGTTGGAGTTTGTTTTTAAAGCTGAGTTTTCCATTACAGACGGCTGGGGTGTGCACACTAAATATCGCCTGCTCCAGTGCATCTGTGGGAAATAGCTGGATTTGGTCTTGTTTAAAGTTAATTTCCTGTAAAAGGATTCACTCAGTTTGAACTGGGTGCATTTTTTTCTTTCAGTGTGCCCGTCACTGGTACTTCAAAATATGAAGATGTCTAAAATCTTTTCAACTTTAAGGTCTAATGGGTTGTTTGCTGACTCAGCACTGTATGCATGACTGAACTGATGTATTCACAAAACCTAAAATTACCCAAATAGTTGAAGAAGGCCTCAGGGTTTACTGCCAGCATGAGTTTGACCAGGATTGTGCAGAAAGCCATTACTACTCCACTGGATTTAGACTAAAATAAGAGTCAGTGTTTGTCTGTGCTTGTGTATATTTTTGTCATTGTGGGGACAGCAGGACTTTGCACATGTTGTCCTGAACTCCTGCAGGGATGCCTTCACCTTAATGATCTGTTGACGCAGACATAAATGAGATTAAGTGTATAAATGAAGCGAAGACTACCTTGCTGCAGTCACCTTGTTTTTGCAATCGCCTCAGCTTCTCTATACACATTTGGAAGGATGTCCTGATATTCATGCTCAGTTTTGCCTTCCCTTCAATATAAAATAATACACTTCATACAGTACGTATTATTTAGATAAACATGTGTACTTTTTTAATGCAATCTTCTTTTCTCAGTCCTGGTTGTCAGTGATGTATGTCTGTATCTTTCTCTTCAATAGCTGTCCCAATACGACAGATGTCCTTCGGACTGCCTGCGTCAGGCACAAACATTGCATACATGGTACTTGGTGGAGGCTCACTAACTGCTGCTCTTGTTTATGTAAGTATTTTTATTTCCTCAGTATTTTAGAAAGCTTTGGAAACTGGGGGTCTTGGCATCCAACTAACTTGAAAACATTGTTCAAATTTCTATAGTTGGTGGGATCTACTGTAATGTAGTTTGTTTAGTTAAATCATATTCAACAATAGTTTTGACTCAACTACAATCAATAAATATTGATATTATCACACAATAACCACCATAAGCTATTACAGTACAATAAAATGTAATTAACATCTTCAACATTCTCTCCATCCCCCTCATTTTCTTCAGGCTTATAAAACAATAAACTCTGACAGTGCAAGATATAATGACAGGATTGCTCAAATTGAGGCCAGATCCAAAAGTAAGTGCAGAATTTTAAATCTATTTATTTAGGCAGTTAAATGGATAGTTGCCCGAAAATAAAAATTCTGTCATCATTTATTTGCCCTCATGTCATTCAAAACCTGTGTATGACTGTGGAACATAAAAGAAGATATTTTGAGAAATGTCTCAGTGGTTTTGTGTCCTTACAGTGGAAGTCATTGGGGTCCCAAATGTTGTTTGGTTACCAACATTTTCAAAATATGAAGAGTTTGGTTACAAAATGAGATCCAATGTTTTTATTGTGTTAGTTAGCTGTATTTTTGTTTATTTTTGTTATTTTGGCAAATCAAAAGAAACCAACTGCAGTTTGATTGATATTAATTGGAATGCACAATAAAAAAACAGGATTTTTGAAAGTTTCGAGTTATCTCATTTTGGAACCAAACTCTTCATATGTTCTTTTGTGTTCCACAGAATAAAGAAAATCAAATGGGTTTGCCATGACATAAAAATGATGAACAAATATTCCTTTATGGGTGAACTATAATGTCAATATGAATATCGGGTTGGGTTTTGACTTTTACTGGTCTTCAGTTTGTTAAATTCAAACCCTGTACACTTTCGACATCGGTAAACGTGAATAATTTATACTGACAGCTGAGATTAAGTTCCCTTTCAGAGTTATTTTACTACAGGATTAATTAAATTTACGGGTGCATGCCTCTGTTTTGTCTGCTGTTGTTTTGTCTGGTTCCCGGATTCTTTCTCTCTCTCCGAGTTACTTAGCAGCCTCTAAGCCAGCTAGATTTAGAGTAGATTTGACCTCTATTTCCTTTAATTACATGCCATTAACCACTTATTTTTTGTTCTTCAGATGATGAGGGTGAGTATAAACTTTATATCTGTCAGCATGTCTGTCTTTGAGCGTTTCACACCCATAACCAGTAGAATTTCGGATCAAATGAATGTTTTTGTGTAGCGTGCAGTTTCTGGTCTGTCATCTTGTTTTGCCTGCGGCAATATTCATCAATCAATTCTTTGCATTCATCATCACTGCAATTATACTTTTTCTTTCTTTAGAACATGAAATATCAAAAACCTGGTTTGGCCAATGTCTTGCTTATAATTTGAGAGAATTTAAACCAATCATCTTGCATGTTTTGTTAATTATTTTATGTTTGGTTGGTGAATAATGAGGGTAAAGTGGAAAATGGTGGCAGGGAATTAATGAGCACGACATCTTGAAAAAGAGTTTTTTTGATAATCTATATTGATTTCCTCTTTTCATTCGCTGTCTATTTGTATATTTTCTTGTAAGATTTGAAGATATTTGCTGATGTCAGAATACTAACAACTTAAAGGGATTCTTCATCCAAAAATGTTCTATCATCATTTACTCACCTTCGAGTTGTTCCAAATCTGTATAAATTTCTTTGCTCTGATGAATACAGAGAAAAATATTTGGAAGAATGCTTATAAGTTATAACCAAACAGATCTTGCCCCCCATTGAAAAATTACTTGATCTTTTTTTTGTTTTGTTCTGTTGAACACAAAATAAGACATTTTGAAGAATGTTCTGGGGCACTTTTGACTACCATTGTATTTTTTTCTACTATGGGAGTCAATGGGGGGCAAGATCTGTTAGGTTATAAGCATTCTTCCAAATATCTTTCTCTGTCTTAATCAGAACAAAGAAATGTATACAGATTTGGAACAACTCGAAGGTGAGTAAATGATGACAGAATTTTCATTTTTGGGGGAAGTATTCCTTTAACTGATGGCAAAACTGCTAGATGACACTGTATCCATATTCATTCCTTTGTTACATCAGTGAACTTATGCACTAACAAAGCAAAAAATCTGATTCCAAACCATGTACAACGCCCCCCAAAAAAACGATGCATTGTGACCAGGTTTATTCTTAGTCATCTCTTAATTATTAACAATTGAATTCCCATATTTCATACATCACATGCTGACATTGGTTAGCCATTGCTTAGCCATTTTTCTGTAATCTGTATAGGAGCAGTGGCTGCATTCACAGCAGCAGCAGCTGTGGAAACTGCGGTGGCCGAACTCACCGTTACTGAAATAGAACCCATCTCTGGGGTGCTTGCTACTGAACCCACCAATGCTGCTGCAGATTCTCCTGCAGAGCTTGTGGCCGATATGACAGTAGAGGCTGAAGAAGCCGTGGCAACACCTGCTGTCGTTGAGGCAGTGACACCTGATGCTGAGGAACCTGCCGAAGATGTTGCTGCTGCAGCTCCACTTGCCGTGACGACGGGTGAGACATCTTCTGTTGAGGAAGCAGCCTAGATGCCCAGCAGCTTAGATGTGAACCCAATGAACCATCCCTGACCGACCTTCAGAACATGTGTGGAGTCTTTGTCCTGTGAGCAGAAAGTAGTGTCATTTTTCCTTCCCAGGGTGCTGATCTCAATGTGAAAGTGAGATGGAGAGATTATAGGTTTCCAGTAATAGAATCTGAAGGGAGACTAGGGAGACTTTATCATTTCTAATGTAATGCTGTAACCCTAACTCTTATTATTTTAACTAACAGTTTTTGACACTTTAGTGAATCTCTCCTTCTTCATTCACTGGTTGTGCCATCTACAAAACAAATAATACCATATCTACAGCATCAGAACATGGTAGATACCTTGTGCCTTTTTTTCTCAAATAACCTTTTTTGGGGTAATTTTCTAGTCTTAACTTTTCTTCACATGCTTTCCAAACCTCTTTGCCATAATGCCAGTGTCAGTTGCGTATCATTGCTTGACACTGGAGACATTTTTCCATGCTGTCATTTGATCATTGGAATGTATGTTGATTGTGTTTTTTTTTTTCACAACTATTTTTATTGTTTTTTTCCAACATCAAGACAAAAACACCATACAGGGTATTAATTAACATAACATGATACATAAAATATAACTAAAATACCCGGTAGTAACTAAAATAAATAAATAATAATAATAACAATAATAATAATAATAATAAAAATAATAATAAATAAATAAAAAACGCAGCAATTCAATGTTTAACCTTAATTGTTTCAAACAGTCCCAAGTTATTCTACTATCAGGTCCACTTGATCGCAGAAGTGTAAAGGGAGTCCAGATGTTATAAAAGTCTTTTATCTTTAAGAGCAAATATTGTGGGGATTTTTAAAGGAAATGTTTGTATACATTAAATAAAGTCTTATGAAATGTGATTTTTTCACACCTTTTAATTCCCCTTATTGAACAGATAAAAAATAATCCAAAACAATCCTCACACTTTCCTTTTCTATGCTGTTTATGTATGTGCCGCCTGGCCCAAAGTTAACTTCCGGTCTGTGTTTGTTTATCAGTCTATATAACAATTTATATAATATAGTTAATTTATGCTAATATTTAAGTTTATCTATGTTGTGTTCATTTTATTAAGTAATCTACTGTACAGGGACTCTGTTGTCATTGATTCTTAGCAGAGGTCTACTGGAAGTTAAATTTGTTGCCGTTGAAACCGTTTATATTGTATTGTTTCTAGAAGAGCTCCTGCACAGTGTTAGTTTTGTAGTTCATTTGCTATAAATATTTAACTTCCTCTTGCCAAGCTTTTAATTCAACTTTAATTGTTATTCGTAAAAGGCCCACTGCATCTTAATGTATCTTAAGCTGTCTTGATTGTTTTACTAGAAGAGGCTTTAGCATCATTCTGTGTAAATCTCTTGAATGTGTGTTGATTATTTCAGCACTAATCTTAGAGGCTTATGCCATAGTGCGCTTAAGATACTTTACCCACGAATGCCTAAATCAAGGTTTCCTGAAAATATTCAATAAATCACAACATAGATGCTTAAACAGATCCCTGTTACTATTGATCTTACAAAGGGATTTTGATAAAACCTCTAACCCAATGTATTAAACTATGCACCATTTACTATTATTCCATTGGAAGTATATTCATTCCAGTAAAGAAATTCTGAGAAACTGCTAAAAGAAGATCTGTTTTAACAAACTAATCGTGTGTCAGCTATCCCTGTGTCAGACCTACTAAGCACCGTGAGAATGATTGCTGGATCTACAGCAGAGATCGCTGCAGCTTCAATTGGAGACCAGCATCTGGTGGCTGCAGTGCGGTTAGCTGAGGTGAAACATTCAGGAGACACCTTCAATGGAGTGGAGCTTCCAGATGTTAAAGTGTTGGTCCCAGAAGTAGAGGGATCTATAACTGTGAAAGAAGTGGATGTGGAGACTGACATGAGAAGGTCCGATGGTGAAGTAGAAGAACTGGAAGAACTTCCTGCAGCACTAGAAGAAGAAGCACTATGGTGGGACTGAGACAAACAACCCCGTCAAGACGGAAGTCGCAGATGAACATCCTGCTTTATTCGAAGTTGCACCTGAGGAGCTTTCTGGAGAGATGGAGAATGATTTGACATTGGAAAAGGCTGTGAGCTCTTTTGTGACGCTGTCAGATGATGATTCCATTTTTGGAGTAGCAGATGTGACTTCAGCAACAGTAGAGAAAGACAAAGCATCATGTCACGAGACAGCTGGTTTAGAAGATTTCATAGCACCACCCGCCCTTGAAAAAGATCTGCAGGCCACAGCAGGGGCTGCAGAAGATGATGTTTCTGAAACAATGGTGGATGCTGTGGAGGAAGTTGAACCCACGCTACAGAGAATGGTAATAGGATATAAATGCTGTTAAAATGTGTCAATACAATATACTATGTGAAATCTCTGTTCCATTGTGTTTTTAAAAGCAGAAATGTGCAGCCTTTTAACATAATTGTTAGGCAAGAATTAGTTGCTGTTCACAAACGTTTATTTTTTCACAGCTGCTGAAAGTAGAAATGGTGTGATGGAACAGGAATGAACTGAATATATCACAGAATACGACTCATAGACAACGAGACTGAAATCATTTCAACCAAAGGATGAATAGTTTTTTTTAGATTGTCGATGCTGTCACATCCAGACCCGTTGTTCATCAAGTTTACCACCAGAGGTCACTATTAACACTGTGTCTTGAAGCGCACATAGCGCAGTCCATCGCAACGAGAGCATTTGAATAATTGACAAAAAGTGACCGCAGTGCGCTGTATCAATTTTAATTGATTAAAACAACTTTCTAACTAACTAAAAGCAAGTAAACATAAATAAATAAATAAGAAAATAAACAAATAAAAGGTGAAAACAGTTTAATAGTCTACTTTACATAGTCTTGCCTGTTCTATTGTATGTTCTTTCATATTTTACAGCTTTCGTTGATTTCTGTTTTCTTTTTTAAATCAAATTTGGATTTCTTTATTGAAATTTTAGTCATTAATAAAATAAAGTCTTTAATGTGCAATTACTAAATATGTATTTCATTTCTTTTATTTTTTTATTGTAATAATTGGAAATTCTGGGCAGCTTTGCTCTTTTAACAATTCAGAGGCATTATTATTCCCTAATATTCAGCGATCAAGATAAAAAGCAAATTCAGATATTTAAGTACTTATCAGAGACAATGATTAAATTGTTGTAAAACTGATGCTGCAAAGATAATTAGTGACCATATGTTTATAATATTCGTGGATTAAATAAACGTGTTAGCCTGTATATGACTTTTTTACATAATGCGAAAAAGCAACTTTACCAATTTATATGGATAGGGAATGGACGGATTCTTTCAAAGTAAATACAAATACATTACAATTGTTATAAGAAATATATATAAAACAATAGTGAGTTTGTGTAAAGAGAAAGAGGGAGAGAGCTACTTCTACATCATGACTCTGATCTGAATCTGCTGCCAACACACTCTTCTTGTTTCCCGGCTGTCCCGTCATCGCAGGGAATGAGAATTGTACTGCGATCGGTGTTTTTGTTTTTGAGGTTCATCAGTCAGTGTGGTTCAGTGTGCGCTTAGTGGTGTGTGTGTGTGTGTGTCGTTCTGTGTGTGATTGTTTGTGTGTATCAGGTGTGTTAGCGCTTAGCAGCTAGCAGCCACAGTCCGACGAGCTCACCCTCGCCACAGCAGCAACACAGTCAGTACCCCCAGCTCATTTTATATGCGTGCAAACTGAGGAAAACATACTGTGGATTTCATTTAAAGAAACAGCTTTGTAAGGTAAATAATTTACTTGGAAGTTTCCATATTTTAATGAACGAGCAGCAACTGTGCGGTTATATTAGCGTAGCTTATTTGGTCTGAAGCTATGAGGATACCTACGCTATACTGGGCTTTTCCTTTAGTTTTACGTTATTACTAAAATAGTTATTTGGTCACATTGACATGCGTGAAAGTGTTAATCGTTTGTCTGTTTAAAGGTGTCATATTTTTACGTTGAATAACTCACCAGGCTCCTATTTGCTAGCTGGCTAAGCTAAATGCTAGTAGAGAGTTGATAAGCAGGCATATACGACAGACTTCTCTGTTGAAAGTTGTTGTTGTTAGATTTGAATGAAATTCAAGTAACCTAAAAATCTATTCTTTTATTATCTAAATAGTTTAGGTATCTTATTGAATTTTTTTAATAGTAGTGCAGTGTGTAAAACGTGTATTAACTCAAGAGATTTGTGACACATTTGTGTACTACATACTGAATAGAACCAGACTTTCTGCTTGCTGTTTTGCACCTTTAAAGAACACATGAATGCTTAAATTGTGGTTTTCCTCTTAACTAAGAGCTGAGATGATGTTGCTGTGTCGTTTTTCCTCCAATGTTTATATTGTAACGCCCACTTAATTGGACAGAGTACAACAGGATCAGCTTTGCTTTAGCCACTGCTTTACATGCACACATATGATGACGCTTATAGATTTGTATTTGCTGGCATGTAACATAGTAGACAAGTTAAACCCACGACTTTGATCATAATTTGACATGAAAGACACCAGTACTTAATGTAAAAATAGCACTGGCTTGCCCTAAGCCTGGGTTAGATTTATTCACTTGTGAAGGAATGGCATTTAACTTTCTATGATCCATATGTTTACACTGCTGAAAGTGAAGTGAACAGTGTAGACTTGCAGAGGACTTTGATCTGTTGAAATCAGCAGTTGCTGATTTCAGAAGATAAGGTATGAAAAGTGCCGGGCCCTGAAAGTACCTTGAATGGATATCTTTGCTGTGTTATTAAATGTCTCTAACTTGACTGGGTTTAATATGGTGATAAAGTTTCTTTAGCATGGGCAACAATGTGGGCATAGGTCAAAAGCCTAGACAGATTAACACCGTGTCTACACCGGGTGCGACGCGACACGACAAAAAATATTAGAAACGCATAACCCATTATAATTTTACATTTTATCCACACTGGATGCGGTGCGTCACACCTGTTGCGTCCGGTGTAGACATGGCGTAAGTAAATTAGGCTTGCGTGCTATGGATGTCTAGTATGCAAACATTGTGGCTGCCCTCAAGAGTCGGATGAGTTCGTATTTAACTCACTGCAAAACTGAATTTACTGGATTAGCAATCACTTGTTATTGTTTTACTGTAAACCTCGATGACACATCAGTGTTGTCATGGAAGCACAGACTGTTTGACATACTTGCCCATGAAATATTACCATATTTACTTTGCTGTTTAAGACCGGATATGTTTGGATATCCCTGCTCTTCCAAATGTTTAGAAAGAAGTATTTGGTACTTGAGCTAATAATACTAAACACAACGCCAATCTGCTCATAGTAGATTCACATGTGTGCCATGCTTCTATTTCTTACTGACTCAGCTGAGCTACTCCAATAGATATTTAATAACTAGAAATCTTGCTTGTGTTTTTTAATTATGTACAATTTATTATAAAGTTGCTTGGTGCTGTTTGTTTCCTAATGAATTTGTTGGGATGTGAGGTTACAATGCCCTGTAAGTCTTCAAGTCATCGGATAGCAGGTTTTGAATGCAGGAATATTCGTTCTGCTTCGTAAACCAATTTGCACAAGGTCAGTTAACATTTGGTATGTTTGGCTCAAATATTTGACCCCCCATCCGATTCCCACACATTGTTTTTATGTGCCATCTGCACTAGTGTGTATTGGTGGTGATAGGGATGCACCGAATCTAACATTCTTGGCCGAAGCCGAAGCCGAACATGATGTGAAACACTTGGCCGAAGGCCGAATAATACCGAACACCGAATATGGTTTTTGCATTTCTTCTATTTATTAAGCTATTTTTTCACTATTGCACAAACTGAATAGTCAAAATTTGCTTTTAAAAATTTGTCTTGCTTTTCAATAAAATACAATACAACTTAATATAAAATTGAGCAAAACAAAATACATTAAAACAAAAAATTTAATAGCCTATATTAATTAGGCCTATAACTGACTGGTAAAAGAATGTAATGTAAGTTACTCTGTACCCCTACAACAAAACATTCATTAAAAAGTGTCATTCCACATTAGGCCTATAAACTAAAAATACGAATAAACTAAAACTGTTGGATTATTATAGGCTACGTTGCAAAATGATTGTAAGAAAAAAAAACATCGAACGCAAGCTATTCTGACTGATGCTGACTGACAACCATATCAGTTCACGTCTCTCCTGCAAACTCCGCCCACAAAAGCTGACTGTTCTCTGGTGCACTCGTGGCCGGGATGCACAGAACATACTTTGACAAGTTGTTTAGTACAGGGAACTGTGTGCGCGCGACCACTGTATGATGTCAAAGGATGTCGCGAGCGGCGGGGCTACTGTCAGACAGCCCGCTCCCGTCTGAAATAGCCACAAGTTACCGACCGGTAAAGACGCTTTCATTCGGAAATTTACTTCCGTGCGGCAAGTCCCGTGCTTGTCTTTCTCTGACACCTTAAAATGCTCCACACACACACTGCCAAAATGTTTGCGGCATTAATAAAGCGCACGTCCTCTCTCTCTCTCTCTCTCTGCGCTGGTTGCTAGTTGATCGTTTCTCGAGTCATGTTCGGTAAAATTATTCGGCCATTTCACATATTCGGCCGAATACCGAACATGCGTTTTTTGCTATTTTCGGCCGAATATATTCGGTGGCCGAACATTCGGTGCATCCCTACTAGTGTGTCATTCCATGTTCTTTACATAAAATAGGAAGGACCACAGACCGTAATGGAACAGTTCACCCCAAAATGAAATCCATTTAGCCGCTGTTGTGTTGTTCCAAGCTTGTACGATTTTCTTCTGTGAAATACAAAAAATGTTTATATTTTCCATGCATCGATCAACCCCTTCTCGAAGTACCACAGAAGTCCCAACTTCTGTGTTTCACTGTAGGGGTATTACAGATTTGAAACATATGGGTGAGAAAATTTATTTAAAAGCAAGAATTGAATCTTGTGAAAGCAGAAGTGGTTTTGGTCGGTTTTGATGGAAAGATGATGCAAGCTGACTCTCATTGAGGAATAATATGTTGCATCTGAAGGGCGGTTGGGTGGAGGCTGGATTTTGGCATTGGCTGTGTGTGTGTGTATTTAAAGGTGGGACGTTGCATTACTGGAGAGTCTGTTCAGGACACAAAAGCAGCGTTGTGCGTTGGTCATGTGATGCCTGTTCGGAAAGCTCAGACCATGTGATCCTGCCTCACAGAATGCAGAGTCGAACTTACAGATGCTGCCGTACCCTTTAGACATGAGAAGAGACTAGACTTATTCTTAGAAGAGAAATACATGCGGAACATAGGAATAAAGAAAAAAAAACAGGAAGCGAAAGCAACGTAGTTTGCGTCAGTCAGCCTCTTTATGATTTTTACATTAGCCATTATTTCCCTGATGATGTTTTTCGGCAAAGCGACTGGATTCTGCGGAGTCAGGTTGTTGGAATGTCGAGATCTTGGAAGAAAAGGAAGCCATGGTTGAAGTGGACTGGATACCTTTTTGTAAGGAAATGTCTTGGGAGTGTTTCCTGGGAATTGGTATGCATCTTGGAGGGAGAACGCTGTGGGATTTTTACAGCTGCACCAGGAACAAAAGGTTGGAAAAGGATGAGTTACTTGAGTTTTCCTGATAACATCTGATAGAGCAACTTTTGTGGAATTGACTCATTGCCCTTCAAGTAACAGTATACCCAACAGATCACAATGTGCTGTTGTGTGCTAAAACAGTTGAATTTGCAAAAGGGAAGATCTACATTTGTTTTGCTGCATCATATTTGCTAAATTAATGCAGTTGTGAATTTAGCTATGTATCTGTGTTTAGCTAAGAACTAAAATGACATTTGGGAAAGGCTGTTATGTGGAAATACTGTGAAATACTTGTAATTTTGTCATTCGCAGATAACATGATCCAGACACATCTGTGAGGAAGTGTGCATGTCACATTTAGCTGTCACACCCCTTCGTCCCTGCACAGACCTTGTGACTGTGTTTCTACGGTAGTAGGGTAGGGCACTTTAAAGGAGTAGTTCACTTCAAAATTTGACCCCATGGACTTGCCATATAGGAATTAAAATTACTATGGAAAGTGAATGGGGGGCAAATTCTAAAGTGAACTGCTCCTTTAACAATGTAACAGACTGATCTTAAGTGCAGGGCTCGACATTAACGCTTGCCCGGTACAAGTGAATGTTTTGTATGGGCAAGTGAGAGAGAATTATACTTGCCAGACCGGACAAGCAACTTGAAAAAAAAAAAAAAAAAACTTCCATTGCCAAAGATCTGTCTGTGCTAAGGCTAAGAATAACAAGAATAGGTGCATTAGATAGAGCTGCGTGTTTATGTGAATTGCGTTTGTCGTTGTGCTTGTTTGTTCGTAACACCGGACCAATAATCAATGGAGACCACTAGATGCGGACATAGTAACTAGATGCGGATGCAGAATCCTGTTATTTAAATATGTCATCTGGCTGCTCTGCGTGTCTGAGTGAATGAGGTGCACAGATTAACATACTACACGAGTGATGGTCAAGGATTTGTATGCGTCTGCACTGTATGAGGATATAAACACATAAACTCTCATAGCAACTCTGGAGATTAAGTTTATTTTACGAGCATTTACTGCTTGAGTGAAGCTATCGTCAAACACACTAAAACTCAAGCGTGTTCCTGACTACTCGTCAAAATAAAAGTCCCTTTAACTTGAACACTCAGAAGAAAAAATATTGTAGTGTTTGCTAAAGGAAATTTTAGTACCCTTGTAGTAAATTGATAAACTGTAGTAAACACTGTAGTATAGTACAGTAAGGTTCAAAAACACTATAGTATCTAGGAATTTTACAGCAGTTTACTATTGTAAATAACTATAGTACTACAGTATACCTCTATTGTATAGTAAAAAAATGAAATACACAGAACTTAGAAAAATAAAACAAATTTAGGTAAACTAAAAATTATATCCATCTGTATGTAACATTAATGTAATTTGTCAGTTACCTGCCTATTCATGTGATGAACTGCACTTGCATATTTTTTTAATGACAACAGACGTTTTATACTTGTTTTATACTGTTTGGCCTGTGCTACAAAACTTTAAATCTCTGTATCACCTGTGCTATGTACAGCCCTGACACTAATAAATAATTACTGCTTGATGTTGTTCTATAGCAATCATGGAGAGTATTAACAAATTTAGGCGGCCACAGCAGACACTAGGTAAAACGCTTATAAGCAAACTAGACCAATCAGAATCCGAAACAGTTATATTTCCAGAATGTGCCACCATACACACGTTTTGAAATGTGAAAGGTTTGACACACCAGACTGTGTTTTTTATTGTTTTGATGTGAACTTGAAATCAAAATGTTCCTATGCTGTGATTCATCAGTTGAGGTTATTCCAGAAAAATTTGTCCTTGTAATCTTTCATCAGAATGTAATAACGTGCTCCAAGTTTGAAATTACTTTGTCTTTGTTCTCCCAGCACGCAGTATCTGGCCTTATGTACTGACACAAAGATTCACATTTTACTAGTGAACTAAAATAGTGTTCTTGTACAAAAATCTACTTTTCAAAGTAGCCAAGTTTGCCTGTTGAAAACATGGGTGGATACTTTATGAAAGTGGTTAAAGCTGCAGTCTGTAAGTTTGGCCTCTGTATAGCCATCTTCTGTTGGCAATTTACTTTAATCTTTATGTGGATTGAAGGTCTATAATTTATTTCTGTTTATTTTTAACAAAAAAAGTTGCAGTTGTTGGACAAGGCTAAGCATGTTCATAGCTGTATTCTATATAAAGGTACTGCAGAATCAAATATATAACCGTTTTGATAATTGATGCATATTTTCCAGGATCCTGTTTGTATTATTTTCATTATATATTATTTTACTATATTATAATATATTAGATATATTTTCAATAGTTTGAGAGCATTAACATTTCACCACTGAATTGCATTGCTCTGTCACTTTGGCTATCTGAAGCAGTAAAGTTACTTAATAATTTAGCCACTAGGGTGTCACACTGACTCTGATTGTCTCTCGTCCTTTCTCTCTTTAATGAAAGTGTAATGAGGAAGACTCACAATTTGGGAGTGCCATGCTGCTTTAATAGTGACAGCGCTTAACATGCCACAAACCAAAGAATGTTGGTTGTTGCCATGGCGTCAGTGTTCCACTGACAGGCTTCCTGTTTTGGTGTTCTGTTCCTTAGCAAGACTGAGTTTCCTGTTTGACCCAGACAAGCAGACAAGAGAGAGGGAGAGTAGGTTAAAAAGCCTAGAATCTGCTTGTAACATTTAGTAATGTTTGTTTGAAATATGTTGTGTGAATTGTATCTTGGCTTCACAAAAAGCAATTAATTATACAATTATTTATTATTTAAATGTATTTTAATTATTTTTGTGCTCTGTCTGCAGTTCTGGACGTTGCCACTGGGGTCAGCAGAGCGCTGGGTATGAGTCATGACGTCTGTTGTGCTCATAGACAGTGGAGGAGCCGTGGTGGAGTATGTCACTGCAGTGGACGACCATTTACCGGTAAGAATTTTTCATCTACAAAGGTCCACTTCCTGCATATCTGCTTTATGTGCAGTTGGCGCTAGTCTTTGGCACAGACGGCACGCCCACAAACTATTCACAGACATTTGATGCACGTTCCATGAATCATGGTTCCCAAGTTTTTGTCAGTTAAAAAAGTTACGTTAACATGACACCAAACTGCCACAATTTGCACCTCAGAGGAAGATCTGGTCACTGGATTTGGATCTGTTGAAACCATCAGATCTTTAAAAGAGTTTTAAGGTTCCTGAGATATTCCTGAGGAAACTTAATATGTAACTATAACCAGTTTCTGTATCAGAATTGGCCAGAATGGCTATGCAAGACTAAACTGCAGTCGTAGACTTTTAAAGCGTTTTACTAACTAGAAATAGTTCATGAAAGTTCTCATAATTTACTCTCATGCCATTACAGATGCTTATGACTTTATTACTTCAGCTAAACGCAACCAAGTTTTTTTAATAACATGTACAGGTACCAAAATGTTGAAAAGGTTTTAAAATATTATTTTCTTAAACAAATTCATTGTTACACTTGTTTCACAAATGTAACATTTTGGTTACTATTATATAACAAATTATCAGGCATATTACAACTACAAAGGAGTATGAAATAGCATATCATGTTTCTTTAGGGAGTTGTCACATATCACATTTTTCTTCAATATCATACAGCCCCTCTGTACACCAAAAAATGTGCTGATTTTTTACTTACCCTCATGTCATCCAAGATCATGATGTTTGTCTATCTTCAGTCGAAAGGAAATTTAGTTTTTTAGGGAAAACATATTAGGGTTTCCCTTGCAATTCAACGGCGATCATTGTGTTGAAGGTTTCAAATACAGTTTCAGTGCAGTGCATTGCTCAACACAATCCTAACACATAAAATTTCTATACAAAAAAAGTTTGCCATTTTCAATTAGAAATGCTAATTTAGTCAAAGCTGATAGCCTCGTGGACACGAGCTCTGACGTGTGTCGCAGTTGCGCTTCGTGTGACCAAGTTCGAATCCTGACTTGTGGTCCGATCCCGCCCCCCTTCTCTCTCTCCCACTGTCCTAAATTAAGTAAAAAAACCCACCAAAAACAAATCAGAAACGCCAATTTAGAAATTGTTCTAAAACTATTTAACACAGCCTCTGTTTCTCTTTCAGGAGGAAGGAGTGTGTGAGATGGAGGGAGAAATGGAAGGAGAAGTGGAAGGGGAAGCGGAGTATCCTGCAGTGATCGTGGAGCAGGTTCCCAGCGCTCGGATGGAGCAGGGCTTCGCTGCTCAGGTGCTGGTGTATGATGATGAGACCTACCTGATGCAGGGTGTGGCCGAGGAGCAGGAGGTGGAGACCGAAGTCATGGAGACAGGTAAGAATCACACCGTTCAAACTACTGCATTTAAACTACTCATAGGTCATTTTTGTCATTTAAACGACCCTCATGTTGTTCGAGACCTTTTTTATTTGTTAGGGGATTATTTTTAATGTTATGTTAAATCGAATCAAAACAAAGACAGCACTTTGTCATTCTCTTTAATGCTTGAAACCTAATAGTACCCTAACAATGTCAGCAAGAAACAATGTGAGGCTAGCTGATCATTTTATAAGTAATGCATTTGGTTTTGGTGAAAAAAAAACATTTTAATGATAGAGACGTTTTCTATATTGATTGACCTGCTTATACCATACATCCATCTGTAACACTGATGGACTTTTGTGATGGGTAAATAAAGAATTGATATAAACAACACAAAATGAATAGACTACAGGACCTGACAAGTTTTACAGAAATATCCCAGCTTTGAAACGCATGTCAGTGATGTTTTCATGCCCACTTTGGATGTTGCTGCCATTCAGACAGAAAACCCTTCTTCACAGAAGCCAGACTTAGAAAATGTAGCAGTGCTGGTTATTTTGCATATCCATACCCATATTATCCATAAACAGTATAAGGATTTCAAGTTAAATGCAGAGAACTCAGAAACCCACTGTCCATGTCCATGAATTATTACTTTTCTGTCTTGTGTGATCTTGAATGTTATCTGGAGAATTATTTTCTTAGTTTTTCATGTAAATGTAACAGAAATGTATGGACAGCATTTGTTAATAATATTGTTTTGTAAACTCACTTTGACTGCGCTTCAGCATGTTTTTTTTTTGTATCCTGTGCAGTATTTAGTCTTGGCAGTGAGATTTTGTGAAGCCAAAATTGAAATGAATTGTATATCCAGAATGTATATCATTATCCCTTATTTAAAAAAATATAAATCAACAAAATAATCAACTGAGTCAAGTAGTTCTTGGGTACTCTATGCAGAGTCTTCTGTAAAGTATTCTGACAAAAAGTAACCTTCTGTTGCTGTAATGTCAGAGATTTGTTTTATTTTTGCCATATTACATTCTTATTGTATTTAGAAAAGCACCCCCATGGGATGCTCACACAAGAGATACATGTGGGTTGTAAAATAATTTACAAGATTATCAAATGATCGTGATTAAATATCTGAGGACGACTACATTCTCTAATCTAGACTTCTAATGGAAAGGTTTGGTGCCAAAGTGCTGTTTGGTGGTAAATCGCCACTGCCCTCTTGCGGACATTTCATAAAATGTAGTACAAAACGGGTCATTGGACAGCTTATAATTATTGTTTTAACAAACTATTCGTTTAGAGGAATTTCAGATGATTGGATCATAATCAAAGGATCTTAGAAAGGAACAGGAGTATGTTTATTTAATTGAATGGGCAACATCTAAATTAAAATAATTTCCACAATATCTCAAACACACAAAAAGACAATAGGAAAATGACAAATGTTAATCGCTCAGTGTAGTCATATGTGCGACTGTCCATACTTTAGCTGATGAATTGCTGAATGTTTGTTTTTAGTATGTATATGTAGCACACGTGTGCGCAGTTTTTTAATCGCCCTATATTGTATATAGTATGCTAATAATATTAAAGTGGGGATAAAATAGAATCCACCGGTTGAGTGAATTCTCTCTCCACTGTTGACGTAAATTAAACGTAAAAGCCGAGAGCGCGGAGGATTTCCTGTGTATGGCGCGGAAGGATCTGTGCCCGCCTGGGGCGTGCTGCTGAATTTGTGGAGATTTCCTGTGGAGGCGGAGTGATATTCGAGTCGTGCGTCTCTATACGCGCTCAATGCGAGTCAATGTGAATCTGCACCTCTGGACGAAACATGGCGACGTCGCTGCATGAGGGACCCGCTAACCAGCTCGATCTGCTTATACGAGCAGGTAAAAGATAAAGGGGCTTTTTAAACCTTGTAGGTGTGGGCTTTTTTGAGGTGCAGCGGAGCGGCGCTCGAGCCGCAGCGCTGATATCCTTGAAGTTGTGCTAGAAAGTAATGGAGGGCATTTCAGGAAGTGATCACCTTGGTTGGCAACCTGCATGGCGTTGCCTGCTTTTCTTCTCCGCTTGCTTTAGAAAGTTGAAAAGTAGTGTGAATGTAAGTTACGCACGTTTTGTTTTGTGTGCTCACTGCGCACAGTGTTGAGTTTGCACGGCGCGCGAGGGTTTTAAAATGCGGAGTGTGTTCAGATAACGGGTTTCTCTGGAGGTAGTGCGCTGCTCTGAAACCAGGAAGTGGGAGAGATGTTGTCTTTCCTACGTCTTTGCCACGCTGTCTGGAGTCGGAAGGACATTTGAGTTTTATTTTTAACTGATAAATACGGCTTAATAAAACGTAATATTTATTTTACCCTTCAGTAAATTGAGTTCCCAATAAAATTGTATTCGAGAGCTTTATTTTTTGATTGTTCGATGTTAACTCCTCGTGCTCTAAGGAAATGTGATACATGTTAGACAAAATGCACGCAAAGCAACAAGCGTATTGTGCATTTAAAAACTATAATTTGATTTATTTGCGGTGTTAAACTGTATGGCGAAAACATTGTTTTTGTAATTAAATGCACGTTGATTTATTCTAGCTGATGTCCCGTTATCTAACGTAAGCGTGGTAGCTGTTTTTTGCACTTACGTTTTGGCGTGCTTTCATCGCTAAAGTCACAACACCTAAGAACAACATTCAGTTTTATTTCTTTTCTTTAAACACGCCTTTATTCTTTATCAGATTAAGCAGGCGGTGTCGTAAAGCTGTCGAATGGGTATTTAGATTTTTTCTAGTGAATATTAAGATTTCATGGCGGAAGCATTGTTATTCCGCTGGCCTGTCTTAGCGTTGAATGACAGCCCTCGTCGTCCAATAGAATTCGCGCCCTGTTCGAAATCTTACACGGGACCAATCGTCTTGTCTTTTTCTTGGGGCGTTTGTTAGAGCGGCGTCCAATCAGAGTCGGGGCGGGTATTGAGTGGCAGGAAACTCGGAGAGCGTCTTCAGAAAGAACTGGAGGGAAAGCTCTGACGACTGTAAACACGGAAGTGAAGAGGGACTGCACTACTTTCCTCTGGACCGCTATTTTAGTAGCGGTAAAATAGTGCCACAATACTCAATCTTTAGCGTGGGTTTATTAGATTGTATACGTTGAGTAAATTCGACATATTTGTTTAATGCTTTCATTTAGCATTTGATAGATCGTTATTTGTAGTCCAATTTGTGTTCTGCTTAGGTTAAAGAGTTTAGTATTGTTTTTGACGTAACGTTACACTTGTTAGATTTGGTTTTGCAGAATGAATTTGCTAAATTACCTCAGAATTTTATTTTCATTATTTTGTGTTAATCTAGTTTAACTGAATATCTAATAGTCCGAAATACAAACGTCTTCACAGTAGTAACATTTATTGCATTCTTGAATCCATACAGCAACTCTCTCTTATTCTCTTAGAATTGCAGAGAAGCAAAATACAACTTCAATATTTTTTCATAATAGCTTAATTTGTACATTGTCTCCAGGGCTGATTTGTTTGAGTCCAAAAAGCAAATGAATGCTGGGTCACCTATTTTAAAGGACACCGCGTGTGTGTGGTTATGACTGGCATTGCCTAAAGATAGCCCCTGTGTGTGGCAACAAACACACATACCCAAACATGGACAGGGTCGGGTTGTAATGAGAGTTCAGAGAAGGCTTGGATAGACATGCACAGGTGTTAGCGACCATGGACGTCAACGTCAAACAGTCAGGGCTGCAGGTTCTGCCTATGTATGCCTGATTTCGCAGGTCCCGGATCAGCTTCTCAGCACCTGTTGCTAACACAGACCCACAAGGAAGTGACTTGTCATTTAGCAGATGCTTTCATCCCAACTGTTTTAGTGGGCGCTAATTGGGCTAAGTAGACTTGTTACAGGTACAGTCCTCCTGGCCTGGATTCTCTTGGGATATAACTGTAAGCATCTGTCAAATGCGTAAATGTAAATCTGCCACTGGCTGTTAAATCGTTTGTTGTTTATGAAGAATACAAAATGTTGCTTCAGCACTGTTTCTTTGTTAGAAAGTGAGCTGCTTCATGAATTTACACTTGCATAGGAAATTGATAAGGCGGCGGGATCATTAGTGTTGTCCTTTTCTCTGTCAAAACGAACTGATCTGCACGTTTTGATCACTGTGATATCATTTTGACTGACAGCTTTAGCTGAAGCAGTTTTTTCTTTCCAAAACATGTTTCTTACTCTGGGATTCAACCTAGTGGGATTGGATCATGGTTTTGGGAAGTCCAAAATGTACAGGTTTTTCACCCAATGGCACCCTCTGTTGGCCATTCAGTATATTTACCATTGCATTAAAAACAGCAACCTGTAGATACCAAGGCATTTCAAAATCGCTTAGATATCACAATTAAAAGGTACTTAAAAAGTAAGGTTAGAACGTTAAACAGGACAGACTTGAATTGAGTATTGAATGAAGTTAAGCTGTATATGTTATATAGATACAATGATATTGCGTTAAAGTTGTTGTTAACAAATAATGCTTTAGAAGGCGTATAAAACAATCCTGTCTGATACTATGCAAACGCAGTACATACAGTTTTTAAGAATATTAATCAGCTTGTGTGTTTTTCCTCTATGGCAGTGGAAGCATCGGTTCATGGCTCAACTGTTTATTGCTCCGATAAAACCATCGAGGCCGCAGAAGCTCTTCTGCACATGGATTCTCCCTCCAGCTTACGTGGAGACCGGAGCCCAGGTAAAAAGTGTGCCCCATCACATAACACACTGTACATACCTATACATCTTGATTCTTTACTAAGATTATTTATGTCTTTCTGGTGTGTAGACGTTTTTGTGCCCCCGTGTGTTAACACTTCTGAGTTCCTGCACGCTGCCATGCGGCCCGACGTGCTGACCGAGACGGTGGTGGAGGTCAGCACAGAAGACTCTGAGCCCATGGAGATGGTTACTGTTATACAGGAACCAGAAGTGCTGGAGATGGAACCCACTAAGAGAAGAAAATGTGAGTCTGCAAGAACATTAAGGTTGTAGACATTTAAAGTTCAGGAGTGAAAAAAAAATGGGGCTGCTTTTTTAAAATTGTTTTATTGACTTTCACCTTTATATATAAACACATCTTATGACCAACAAGACAAAACATGAAAAGTAAAATGGGGCCGCTTCTAAACTGTTGTTGTTATTTATTTTAGCTGGGCGCAGACCTAAACCCCATCACATTTCAAATGGATCTCCGGATCTGGGCATCAAAAAGAAGTCTAGAGAAGGAAAAGGTTTGTATTTTAGGAAATAAGGGAATAGATGTACTTAAAATTTAGATTTTTTTTATTTACAGTGCCGAAAATGAAAAATGTGGTCATAATTTACTCACCCTGTTGTCATTTTAAACCTGTGACTTTCTTTCTTCTGCAGAACATGGAAGATATTTTGAAAAATGTTGGTAACCAAAAACCGTTGGTCCCCATTGACTTGTAATGTGTGGACACGAAACCAATGCAAGTCAATGGGGTCCAGCGTTTTTCTGTTACCAACATTTTTCAATATATCTTCTTTTGTGTTCTGCAGAAGAAAGTAAGTCACACAGGTCTGAAATGACAACAGGCTGAGTAAATGATGACAGAAATTTCATTTTGAATGTGTTCTATTCCTTTAAAGGGGTCATATGACAAGGCTAAAATGAATATTATCATTTGTTTAAGATGCAATGCAATGTGTATACAGGATTTAAGGTTAAAAAACGCTGTATTTTCCACATACCGTGCATGTTTGTATGTCCTCTTTGCCCCGCATCTCTGAAACGCGAGGATTTTTTACAAAGATCATTGCTCTGAAAAGAGAGGTGTGCTATGATTGGCCAGTTAACCAGTGCGTAGTGATTGGTCGAATACTGCAAGCGTGTGACGGAAATGTAACGCCTCTTACCATATTTGGAACATCAGGTTACAAAGCAATTGTACTGACAGGTAAGCCCACCTTACTTGCGTATACATTTGGGCGGTCTTAGTCAAATCATACCACGAACTGACGTAGATTTGTGGGGGTGTGGTTACACGAGGCGTTTCAGGCAGGTCTGGGTGAGCATTCGCTTTTAGATAGAATGCATATTTTGCTCCGACACTTTAGTTTTTGCAATTTTACGTGTCTTAATACATGCATGGGCAACTTATAACAGACCAAAGACACAGAAAAACATGTGTTCGCGCCATATAACCCCTTTAAGTTGTGCTATCTGTATTCAGCCTTAAAATCCTTTATCTGTGTGATATGTATTTTGCTAGATTGTCAATGGCTATTAGTTGTGAATTATTGCTTAGATTTTGCACTGGTGCTGTTTCCCTACAGGAAGCACATACCTTTGGGAGTTTCTTTTAGACCTTCTGCAGGATAAGAACACCTGTCCCAAATACATCAAGTGGACCCAGAGGGAGAAAGGCATCTTTAAACTGGTGATAATACATGCATGGGCAACTTATAACAGACCAAAGACACAGAAAAACATGTGTTCGCGCCATATAACCCCTTTAAGTTGTGCTATCTGTATTCAGCCTTAAAATCCTTTATCTGTGTGATATGTATTTTGCTAGATTGTCAATGGCTATTAGTTGTGAATTATTGCTTAGATTTTGCACTGGTGCTGTTTCCCTACAGGAAGCACATACCTTTGGGAGTTTCTTTTAGACCTTCTGCAGGATAAGAACACCTGTCCCAAATACATCAAGTGGACCCAGAGGGAGAAAGGCATCTTTAAACTGGTGGACTCTAAAGCGGTGTCAAAGCTGTGGGGCAAACACAAGAATAAACCTGATATGAACTATGAAACCATGGGCAGAGCACTCAGGTAAAAGTTTTGTGTGAACGAATTTGTTTTTTTGCATGGCTTGAATGCCATATTGAGGAATTAGCATCCAGGACAGCACATGTTTTTATATTTGTGTTTCCTTGTTTGTTAATTTTGTGTCGTTCTCTCATAGGTATTACTATCAGAGAGGTATCTTGGCTAAAGTAGAAGGTCAGAGGTTGGTGTACCAGTTTAAGGAAATGCCTAAAGACATTGTCGTCATAGATGACGATAAGTGTGACCCAGGTGATGACATATGCGAAGAGAAAACTTATGAGCGCGTACCTCCTTCATCTGACACACTGTTGAATACTGAATTCTCCAAAATCCCTGCCATATTAAGAGGGGGTGGTAGGACTCTGCTTCACCCAGGCTCTCCAAAAGCCAAAGCTGCGCTGGCGGCAACTCCCTTTCAGCGCATAGTAACAGTCTCCACGGCGACCGATGCATTACAGCACACCCATGCCACCATCGTTTCCAATGCCAGTGCACCCAGGTAACCAAAGTTGAATTTAAAATTGGTGCAAGTTAGATCAGATGAGTGGTTTTGAATAACAATGTCTAATAATATATCTTGTGTCCAGGACTGTGCGGGTTGCTATGCAAGTGCCGGTTGTCATGACGAATTCTTTGGGTCAGAAAATCTCCACCATGGCCGTGCAATCAGCAAATCCATCGATCTTCACCACGGCGCCAACCAATACCGGCACAGGGACCGGCGGGAATGCACCCAAAGTCTTGATCCAGACCATACCGACGATAGTGCCCGCCACGGCGGAAAACGGTGACAAGATCACAGTCCAGCTCGCAAAGATAATCACCATACCCGCCTCCCAGCTAACGCAGTGCCAGCTTCAAACCAAACCTGGTATCCCTACGGGCATCAATTTGATGGGCGCGCCCCTCGCCGTCCGAGCCCTCACACCCGTGTCTGTGGCACCAGGGACGCAGGTGGTCAGACTGGCAGTGCCTGCTCAGCGGACTCCAGCTCAGACGCAGACACAGGTCCCCATTTCAATCCAGACACAAGCTCGACTCCCAATCTCCGTTCAGACAGTGTCTAGTCCGGTCTCAATCCAGAGCCCCACACAGGTCACTGTACCTGCTTCGATTTCTGTGCAGAATCCAATGTCAGTCCCATTTCAGATCCAGATTCAACAGAGCCAGCTTTCTCCGAGAGCAAAGAGCACCGCACCGAACTCCGAGTCTAAAGCAGACAGCACTTTTGGAGAACGGGTGATCGTGGTCCAGACAGGACCTGAGCAGGACAATACCACACAGGAAATGGTAGAAGTGGTGGTAGAAAGTGCAAAACCACAGTCTGAAACAGCCGAGAGCTGAGGAGCGAAGCATTTTTTTCTGTCATGAATGATAATAGATGAATAGACACATTTACCCCAGTTACTATTCAATCACACGCTGGGTGTTTTTTTTTGTACCACATACCAAATTAACTGGAGATTACTGTTGACTTGTACAGTTTTTGTAGAGTTCAAGTGTGGTTTCATTGTATAAAAAAATGACCAGGCGAAAAAACGCAACAAGCATTGTGACTCACCTGCATCAACACCGCACGGTTCACCCATCATGTGGATAAAATCTACATACAAGGCAAAGGTTTATTGGATGTCTGTCATTTCAATTATGGATTGGTGTAGGGACCAGTGTAAAGATCACTACAGTTCTCCAACCTTTTTATTTTTAATTAAACGTAGACACTAACAGCTTAACAGAACACTAATGAGTGAATAGTCGAATAGTAAAGTTGAAATGTGAATGAGGGAGTGTAAATCTGACTTTTTATAACTTGTATAAAAAGTTTTTTTTTTACGCTCGAATTGCAACGCAAAACCAGCAGTTTCTTTTGACGATCACTGTGAGCACGCGCTTGTGCCCGTGTGTTCCCATATGACAGGAACTTTTGAGTCGATTCTCCCTCCACTTCTAATAAGGGAAGAAATTAAGGACTTTGTATATATGAATTATACAGTTTACTGAATTTATAAACAGTGCAGCTTTAGAACAGTTAAATTTTTCTTATTTTGTTGTAAGTCACACTTATTAGGCTTTTGTTGTGTTAATCTCTTTTTTTCGACACATTGTACCAAGCACAGTATTACTGGCAAACAAACTGCAATGCATTCTTGTAGTCCATTTTCAAAGCTCTTGGAGTACAACAGTCCGTACCATTTGAGTCTTTCATGTGATCGAGTCCACTATCAAGAGACTTGACAGCTGAAATTATGACGGTTTTGTTGTCACTGAAGTACAGAATGAGGTCAATAGGCAGCATGCATCCAAATGTTTCTTGCGCCTTTTCTTTTGCAATTTGCTTTTTATTAGTTCTGAAAGGGAGAACAAGATGTTTGTGTTCAGAATAATCTAGTTTGTATATTCAACATTTGAAGTATATTCTATTTTGTTGTACTCTTGTTCCAAAGTGTACTCAAGTAGATTTTACTCGAATATAAAAAACTTCATGAATTTTGAGCCCTGGTGTTTTTTTCTTATGATACATATCTGTGCTATGTTGCATTCCCACTAAAAATAAACAGAAGGCCAAACATTTCCATTTCTATATAAATTAAGGCAATTATCGAAACCTATAAGCAATAATAATGTGGGTTAGATCCGGGACCCAGTTGTGTAAGAAACAAGGTATAGTTTATTATTTACGTGTACTATTAATTTTAAAAAGTCTAGATACTTTAACATGTATGTTGCTTTAAAAAGTAAAACCTAACACATTTACTTTCATGAATTAACTTGTATAACATAACTCCCACTTTAATAGTTTATTTAATTTAGTGACATTCTTACATTTGGCTACAGTGTCCAAATACTTCGAGCTAATTAAGTTATTTAACACGGCAGAAGTGTTAAATTTATATCAGCAAAACAGTTCTCATTGCATAATATGGCTGCTTTAGTGAACTGAAGAAATGCATCATCATAGTATGATTTTTGTGCATGCAGTAATATGTTCCGCCACTATGGAGCAGTGAGGTTACCTGAAAAAATGTCCTTTGCAAAAATGTTAATCTTGATAGGAGGTGATAAGCATAAAACTACATCTCTGATGAAACACTCAGGTGAAGGACAATTAACGGATTGTTGCTAAATGGTCAACGACTTGCAGTTTGGGCATATTACTCAAAGACAGTGATTCATTAATGGTGCATGACATTGTTATTTTAGTGACAAAAAATTCTATTGCTTGAATGAACAAGACGTATTACTTTTGATCAAACTATTTGGTTTTATTTATTACTTTAAGTCTGCAACAGGAATACAACAACGCATTTGTTGGACGCACATAAGCTTCATCAAGTTCAATCATATCTGAAGATGAATTGAATCAAGTTTTACCTGAAAAAGTTTTTTTTGTATTTAAACCTACATTCTCAATGTCAGGTGCATACAAAAAAGGAATATGTCACCCAAAATAAAAACAGTCATCATTTACTTTGTGTTTGTGGAACAACAAAGTATTTAGCAAAATTTGACAAAAAGTTGGATTTAATATGAGAAATCAATAATGACAGAACGTTTATTTTGTGTGAACCGTCCCTTTAAGAATGCACTTACTGCATCAAGTATTATTTATAAAACAACACAGAACATGTAGAAACATTGCCAAGTTGCGCGCAACTTGTTAAACATCTTGCGAAACAACTATTAAGTCTGAACTGTTGATTTATTAGTAAACAGGCGTCAAATCCTTAAAGCTTAAGTCACAGACGAGCGAGAGGTGATCTGATGGGTAGTTATAAGAAGGCAGCCTGTTTGGTCCGATTTGTTCTGCTGTAGGAAAGTCCAAAACTGCGTGAACATGAAACGCTCTGTGTGAATACCACACGTAATCCAGCGTGTGGCAGCTCTCCCCGCTTGGGCGGATCTTCCACGTTGTGTAAAGTGGCTCTGTTTTTCCGTCCGTGCTCAGATGCTTGTATGCACTGTCCAATCCGAGACTAGATGTTGCAAAATTCCTGTAGACGTCCTCTGTTGGCTCTGCATTAAAATCACCACATACTATCAGAGGAACGTCAGAGTTTGCGTTTTCTTCAGTGCCCACACTCTGTGCAATGTTCCTCAGGTTCAGCAGGAGATCCGACCCTTGCGCGCTACGTAGGACCTCCCACCCGCTCCGTGCCTTCAGATGCGTTACGGCGACACAGAAAGCCCGTCCCGTTGCTTGGCAACGCAGCGTAGCGACGATCGCTACCTGATTAGTCTTAAGCATCATGGCAGACAGTCGTAGGTTCGTCGTGTTTATCAACTGGAAGCGTTTGTGGTTGAAGAACAGAGCACAGCCATCAGGGCCATTGTTGTTCTCGACATCCAGACACGGGGACCACGGTTTGGGGCAGAAACTGCTCTGGTAGCCTAAACTAGCCAGAATGGGCTGAAACATGTCAAAGTAGTGATCCACTTCCTGTAGACACAGGATGTCAGGTTTGTAGGTCAGGATCTCCTCCTGGATCAAATACTTTCGTTCAGGCCAGTTCAGAGCATCCAGGGGGCACTTCACAAAACTGTCCATGCCTTCACCGAGAGCTGCAAAGAGAGAGAGTGTTTATTAAAGGGACAGATCACCCCAAAATAAAAATTCTCGCATCATTTATTTACCCTCATGCCATTCAAAACCTGTATAAGACTGTATCTGTGGAACACAAAAGAAGATATTTTGAGAAATGTCTCTGTGGTTTTGTGACCATACAATGGAAGTCAATGTTGTTTGGTTACCAACGTTCTTCAGAATATCTTCGTTTGTGTTCAGCTGAAGAAAGAAACGCATACAGGTTTGCAATGACATGAGGGCGAATAAATGATGACAGAATTATCATTTTTGGTCGAACTATCCCTTTAAAGAAGACAATAAGTGCATTATCTGATAAGAGGATATTACACTTTTTCAAATACTTTCTAGCATAAAAATGATCCAATTACATGTCATTTGTACACTTGGATATGATGTGAAATATGAATCATACGGTGTTTTTATCGTTCTTTATAAATGTGAATGTACAGTCAAGCTTTACACCTTGTGCAAGTACATTCCACTGCATAACTCTGATCTGCATCTGCCTCGAGTCCCAATGCCCGGTCTGAACGAAGGTTCTATGCAGTCGCGCTGGCCGGTTTCTCAGAACCTCTTTACATTCTCGCAGCAGCTCCAAAGGGTCCACCGGGTCCTGATGCAAATCCAGGTCGCTATTTGGATTGTACCCAGAGCCACACGGCTGAGAGAGAGCAGGGCTGCTGATGGTCTTCGCCAGCGCACTATACAAACTACTAGTGCTGCTGCCCATGGAACACACTACAAGAAATAAAACAATTGGCATATTAGCATCGTTCCACAATCTACCAGGAATATAGCCACAAAGGTCAAAATGTGAAAAGAATATAAGTAAGTGTAGATGGTAACATCAATTATATACATTTTGGACTATACTGTATAAATCAAAACCAGGCACATCCCCAAGTATTGCCATTTAGAGAAAACGTTCAACCAAAAATGACATTTCTTTCATTTTTGACACAATCTCCTGTCATTCCAAACCTGTCTGAGTTTATTCTGCAGAACACAAAAGAAGATATTTTGAAGAACGTTGGTAACCAAACAACAATGGTCCCCTTTGACTTTCATTGCATGGACACAAAACCACTGATCATTTCTCAAAATATCTTAATTTGTATTCCACAGAACAAAGAGTCACAGACAGGTTTGAAAGACGCTAGGGTGAATAACTACCTTATTCAATTGTGTCCTGTAGGAAAAACGTCTACTAGCAGCCAACAGTACAGCAACCATGGCAACATTTCTACTAGAAGCCACGCCCACTGTGTCACACCTGTCGTCTTAGGGCAGCAGACATATGGTTACACCGAGCAGCATGCAGCATCGGTCAAACACGAGCTGACAGCCAGACACCCTGCACTCTGAGCCGAAAGGCGTTCATGCATGTAATAGCTCCATTGATCTCAGTCTCAGTACCATACATATTCACAGGTGTAGACTTTTTCCATTCAAAAGAATGTGCCGGTTGGTTACACAAGAACTCTACTGTGGGTCTGTAGGTCACTGGTAAGGTCATGTTGGCCTTAATCAACTGAACATCCATGATTAACTCTTCATTAGGTGCTAACTCAGTTGCTTCTCGGCTCTGTAGATCAATGGAGATTTCTGTTGCTCACTGTTGAGAGATGCTACTGAGACGATGAAATTAAACATATTCAAGGAGAAAAGGCAAACTGAATTCAGATAAGCACTAGTAATGGCTTTTACTGTATATACATAATGCATTTCGCTGAGTGAATAAACACTAAACAGGGTTACATTGTTTTCAATTTTGAAGTAAAATATTGATAATATGTGTAATGAATGGACACTCAGACCACTGAAACATTTTTACTGCTTGTAATAAATATAGCATCCTGTCAAATTTGAAGGTGATTCCCCAGTCACAATCTGCAATAAGTATAATATCTTGGTTGTAAAGACCCAGAAAATATTCTTCCACTGGGAATTGTGTACAGTACACTTTTATCATCCACGTATCCACCACTTTAACTACTTTTCATCACAATATAATGTCTAAATAACTATTTGACATCTTTAGTACAAATAAAAATGTCACCGGGCTTGATTTCCAAACAGACTTTGTTTGCTTCTTTGCTTCTAGGAACATGAATACAGCAAAACACTACAAACTAAAATAAAATAAAGTTAAAGCATGTGAACGTATTGTACTTCTTTAAAATGGAGAACAATGTAAATAATACTCTGCATGGCTTGGGTTTTGCAAATATTACCGATGTAGAGTAATCCAAAGATCTTGTTAAAGGGGTCATATGGTGCGAACACGTGTTTTTCTGTGTCGTTGGTGTGTTATAAGTTGCCAATGCATGTATTAGACACAGAAAATTGCCAAAACTAAAGTGTCGGAACAAAAGATGCATTCTATCTAAAAGCGAATGCTCACCCAGACCTGCCTGAAACATCTCGTGTAACCACACCCCCACAAATCTACGTCAGTTCGTGGTATGATTTGACGAAGACCGCCCAAATGTATACGCAAGTAAGGTGGGCGTACCTGTCAGTACAATTGCTTTGGAACCTGATGTTCCAAATATGGTAAGAGGCGTTACATTCCCGTCACACGCTTGCAGTATTCGACCAATCACTACACACTGATTTTAACTGGCCAATCATAGCACACCTCGCTTTTCAGAGCGATGAGCTTTGTAAAAAATCTGCGCGTTTCAGAGAGGCGGGGCGAAGAGGAGATACAAACATGCACGGTATGTGGAAAATACAGCGTTTTTGAACCTTAAATCCTGTATACACATTGCATTACATTTCTAACAAAGGATTATATTCGTTTTTGGCCGTGTCATATGACCCCTTTAACTACAGTATGTATGTAATAGTATTTATTATACTGTATTTCATTATTCTAAAAAAACTTGTTGTTTCGGAGATACAAAGTGACTACGACAGTGACTATAAGTGACTATCTGTTACCATCTTGTACCAGGGTCCTACTAATAATGTGTCTTTGCAAGAATTATGACATAACCATAAACCCAAAATAGACTTTATGCAGTTTTTATCTTAAGACCTAAGAAAAAGGTCTATACATGTGACATCGGATTTGTAACACATAATAAGTCACTTTACAAATTCATTAGTGTAAACCCAAGTTGCACAGGTGAATAGCAGATCACGAAATAGTAGAAAGTAAACACCAACGTAACCAACTATAATTCCACACATTTCATTAATAGGAAAATAATATCGCTTATCTTACCAACAACCTCCATTCTTGAAGTTGTGCAGAAATGCACCACTGGCTGTGTGTTAAACAGCTTCTGTCGGACTGAGATTATAGGCTTGAGACGCCAGGAGACCATATAGACTCGCACACAAGTGAGTGCACAGATTGTTACAAGATTGAGCAAGTTGTTAGAGGGTACACACACAATATAACCATGTTACCACATGTGATTTTATGCACGTAATGTAGACAAACTATACACATGCAACTTCATAGGAAGGAAGTAGTAACAATGGAAACAACACAGATGTGCATACACAAACACAAGCATGCGCGTGCCACGCACGCACACACTTAGCCAACAAACCACATCTTCAAGTTCTGGTGAAGTGTGACAAATGCCAATTTCAGCACATATGGTGTAATTTGTTTAACTGAGAACGACTCTGTGTAACTTGTCATAAAAGGAAATTCTGCAAGGGTACACCAGCACCAGTCAAAAGAGTCACTTGCTGATTTTAAATGAATCCCCCTCCACACACAATTTTCCCTTTTGATTTTTACAGTAAAGTTGTATTGTTTTAACAGATATATTTTTGCATCTTCAATGTAGCCACCCTTTGCACAGATTGTTTTTAAATAAAAGAAATGAAATGAATGAAGAAAGAAATCAACATGTTGTCACAATTGTATTTTTGTCTACTTATATCGTCTGAAATAAAATCAAACATTTCAGCATACAACTTTAGATTTAAAGATTCTTAATATACATGTTTGTCAACTTCTGATTGGTAGAGTAATTGGTTTATAGGTCACAATAACACAACTTACTATGTTTATGTCACGTGAATGTCTTACGTTAGCCATGTTAATACGAAACCTCTATACAATCCTCTACTAAAAAGAGCTACCCAATATTACCGTGTGTTTAGGCATTTGCTATGGTAGAGCAACTGTAAAGTATTTTTTAAAAGATTTCATCAGTCATGGAAACAAAAATATCATGGAATTTTAAAACTGTGATTTCTAGGAATAGAAACGTCAAAGATATGAGTAAAACCATGGAACATGTCTACAGACAATTTCGCAAAATGTAAACAACGCCAGTGCAGAAGCACTTCCTGTTTCAGTTTTTTAACGCTACACAAACGTAACAACAAAATACAACCGACAGAAGATTTAGAACTGAATCAAAATGTTAAACAAACATATTTAAGATTAATTATAGAAGCGAAATGAAAATAAATAAATAAAACAGGAAGTGGTTCTGGACTAGGGTTGTTTACGCCTTGTGAAGTGATCTATAGTATATTTAATTTTTGTCAGTGCAATTTTAAGAAATTATTTTTCAGTAGCCACAAACAACTTCAAATTTAGTTAATCGAATGTTTGGCAACCTTCAACCTGGAGCATCATGTACCATACAGTGGTACCTTACCATTGTTATCACTCTGTACCACAGTATATATAAAATGACTATGGCACTGCCATCTGACACCACAAGAGTACCACAGTGCCACCATGTTTAATTTTGTAAACAATGTTTGTTTACTCTTTTGTGTAAGAGCTTTGCAGATGGGTCCAACAGAAACTGTTGACCTAAGCATTTACAATATTCAGATACAGATGGGAACATCTTGTACTGATATCACAGCAATGCCAATGATAATCACTCCATTCCTTTCTGCTTTGTGTGGCCTTCAATTTAAAACTTGAGGTCACTTTTAAAAGTCACAGATCAAAAATAGCTTCATTAACAACACAAACAGAATGAGCAAGTGCACAGCACTCTCCTGGGATTACAGCACCACTACTACAATGATAAATCAAAATGTATCTCAAGGGGGATTCAACTTTATGTGATACTCTATGCGTGAGATCAAGGGTGTGTAAATCAAGACATTGGGTCTTCATTCATGAGATCCATCAGATCCCTGCTGTCTGACCCCTAAGTGACCTAATGCTATCTGTGTCATGAAACCTAGGACAGCTGGGGAGAGGTCGTGGGAAAAACTATGATAAAATAGGATGGGCTAGATTACTGATTTATTAGAGATATAATATTATAATAATCGCCATAGGCAAACATATCTATTGGCACATCCCCAATTTTTACGTTTAATTATTTGTAGTAGCATCTGACATGTACAGTATTTTATTATAGTTACAGTTAAAGATCTTATCTTTACCGATAAACTAATGATAAGTTCAACAAGTAAGCACATTTAACACGTTGCGTAAAGTATCGCTATTATAGCACGAGCTGCTGTTATGCATTTGTAAGTCACATAATTCCCTGGGATCGAACCCACGAACTCTGCTTCGCTAACGCAATGTGAGCCTATTGATCTACAGAAACCTTATGATTCATTACATTATGATACATCACGTTTGAGTTGGCTACTTTGGTGAACAGACTGCGTCTACTAACTTGCGCTACCACGGACATACGGTAGAAACAGAAAGCACACGATACAGTACAGTTCTATCAAAGCTAAGCGTGGCTAAACGTAGCCTTTTTATCACTCACCAAATTGGCGTCAAATACTGTTCCTCTGGTCGGTCAGTTACTGTAAGTATCGATACAATCAGCCTGCGTGTGATCTCAGGCGTACGCTCGCTACAAAACACAGCTGTGAACCAAAAGCAAGGTCATAGGATGAACTGATCTCTGATCGGCGGAGTTAGACTGCCACCTACCGGGTCGATACAGCGTTGCATAGACATTCAATAATCTTCATCAAGGGGGAACGAGGCGAATCCATCCCCAATAGTATCCTTCTGTGTGTGCATCATGGAAATCTCTTTGCTAAAAAGTTTATATTTTTAAATTATATTTATATTAATTAATTAAATATTTCGTTATAATTAGATTTAATAAATGGAGACCCCCAACAATTTTTAAATATAAAACAAGGGTTATCTTGTAATCACAGTTATCACACACGGCTATAATTGGTCCATCCTCCGCAGCGCTGTAAAAAGTAACACGCACCACGTGTCAACGACGCAATCCGGGCAGCAATTTAGTCATTTAAAACATGGGACAGTCTTGCACACTTTCTTCCTGTCATCTGCAAGCAGTCTCGAGTGGCCAAGACCGCAAGTGTGAGTATCCTCGGTCTCTGCAGAGCACAGAAGGGGCGTTTCTTCATTTTTCATTCATCCAAACAGACGACGACTTCGAATCTGCTGAAGTGTTTCCAGTTAAATGTTCATCATGCATCAGATGTCTGAAAACGTGACTTCTCAGACTGAGACTATACGTTTCTTTTAGTTTGGCACCTGTACCCGACTTTCATTAAATTCATATATTTCAGCAATTTCTGTAGTGTTTTACTCAGACTTGAGTTCAAGAAGTTGATTCGTTTCATGCTTGAATTAGGGCATGAAAACACTTGTTTGTGCTTAAAAACAACTTTCATTATATCTCAAAATCGTAAAATAAGCCCTGTTTTAGAGACACTGAAGAGATGTATTAATCATAAGGTCATGTCCTGCCTTCATATACACTTTGAAGGTCTTTCAGAATCAGAATCAGAAAGAGCTTTATTGCCAAGTGTGCTTGGACACACAAGGAATTTGTCTTAATGACAGAAGCTTCCAGTGCACATACAGGTTAAAAAAGTGACAAGGCACAGGTAACAAAACGTAAACAATAAATACACATTTTACAGAAAGGACAATATTATACAAAAGGACAATAGGCAGTATATTGGATGTACAGATGTGCTATATACAAATTATACTGTTATATACAAGTTATGCAGAGATATGTGGATAGCTGAATATTATATCAACAACATACGTATAATAAATATGAGTATACAGTTGTGTATTGCACGTGTTTTTATTGCACAGTAGAACATTTAACTGTTCAAGAGGTAGATGGCCTGAGGGAAGAAACTTTTCCTATGTCTGACTGTTTTGGTGCTCATTGCTTTGTAGCGCCGACCAGTCGGCAGCAGTTCAGATAAAAGTGTGCGGGGTGTGAGGGGTCCAGAGTGATTTTACGAGTTCTTTTACTCACTCTGGATGAGTACAGTGCTTGTAGATTGGGGAGGGTTGTGCCAGTGATTCGCTAAGCAGTCCGGACTATCCGTTGTAGTCTTCGGAGGTCAGTTTTTGCAGCTGAGCCAAACCAGACAGTTATGGAAGTACAGAGGACGGATTCAATGACAGCTGAGTACAACTGTAAGAGCAGCTCCTGTGGCAGGTTGAACTTCCTCAGCTGGAGAAGGAAGTACAGCCTTTGCTGGGCCTTTTTGACAATAAAGTCAATGTGAATGTCCCACTTTAGGTCCTGTGAGATGGTGGTGCCCAGGAACCTGAATGACTCTACTGCGGCCACAGTGCTGTTCATGATGGTGAGTAGGGGGAGTGGCGGGGTGTTTCCACTATCATCTCCACTGTTTTTAAGGTGTTAAGCTCCAGGTTGTTATGACTGCACCAGACAGCCAGCTGCTCAACCTCACTTCTGTAAGCAGACTCGTCAACGTCCTGGATGAGGTCAATAACTGTAGTGTCGTCTGCGAACTTCAGGAGCTTGTCAGAGGGGTCAGTAGAGGTGCAGTCGTTGGTGTACAGGGAGAAGAGCAGTGGGGAAAGCACACATCCCTGGGGGGCACCGGTGCTGATGGTACGGCTGTTGGATGTGAATTTACCAATTCTAACTAGCTGTTGCCTGTCTGTCAGAAAGCTGGTGATCCATTGACAGGCAGAACTAGGAACAGAGAGGTGGTTTAGTTTGGTCTGGAGGAGTGTTGGGACGATGGTGTTAAAGGCTGAACTGAAGTCCACAAACAGGATCCTTGCATAATTCCCTGGTCTGTCCAGATGTTGTAGGGTAATACGGCAGTCCCATGTTGACTGCATCATCCACAGACCTGTTTGGTCGGTAAGCAAACTGAAGGGGGGTACAGTAAAGGTCCCGTGATGTCTTTCAGGTTAGCCAACACCAGTCTTTCAAATGACTTCATGGCCACAGATGTTAAGGCAACGTGATTTTGAATTTCTTTGGGATGGGAATAATGGTGGAGCGTTTGAAGCAGGAAGGGACTTTGCACAGCTCCAGTTGAAGATCTGTGAAAAAATAGGGGCCAGCTGGTAAGCACAGGATTTCAGACAGGCTGGTGAAACACCGTCTAGGCCTGGTGCTTTCCTTCTCTTTTGTTTCCTAAAGACCAGACGCACATTATCTTCACTAATCTGAAGTGCAGAAGGGGATGAGAGGGGGGTAGCTGGAGGTGTTGATGGTTGTGTAGAGAGGTGGTCAGTGTGGGGTGTGAGACCGGGGGTTTCAAATCTACAGTAAAACTCATTGAGGTCATCAGCAAGCTGTTGATTTGCCTCAGTGCTGGGGGGTGGTGTCTTGTAGTTTGTAATGTCTTTCAGGCCTTTCCACACCGAGACAGGGTCGTTTGCTGAAAACTGGTTTTCCAGCGTTTTAGAGTAGCTCTTCTTAGCCACTCTAATTTCCTTTGTCAGTGTGTTCTTGGCCTGATTGTACAAGATTCTGTCCCCACTCCTGTAGGCATCCTCTTTGGCCTGGCGAAGCTGTCTGAGTTTTGGTGTGAACCATGGTTTGTCGTTGTTATATGTTACATATGTCCTGGTAGGAATGCACATGTCCTCACAGAAACTCATGTGTGACGTTACAGTCTCTGTGAGCTTGTCCAGATCGGGAAGCAGCAGCTTCAAAAATACTCCAATCACAGTGCAGTCGAAGCAGGCTTTCAGCCCTTCTGGTGGTTTTGTGACTTTTTATCTTCTATTTAGAAACCAATTACTATCCTTCCCATACAGACAATTATTTTCTTGCAGTTAGTATCATTAATATACAAACACTGGATAATATTTTGCTTAATAACACTATAAATATAATAGTCTACACATTACAAACTGTATTACAACCTTCATACAACAATCAAGCAATCATATTGAAAATACTGATAATGTACCATAAATAATTGGGGATTGACATTTTGTTTTAAAACTAAACACTATCCCAGCAAACACAGAATGTTCCCCTACCGTTAGTTTTTGGTTCCCTTTTGGTTATTTTTTGGGAACCAAAAAATAACGTTCTAAGAACGTTCTTTTCAGGTTTTATTTTTTTTCTGTTTTCTTTGCAGGTCGCCATCAAGTTCTTGTCCAAGTATGAAGACGACTCTCATCTTGTTATTGTGAGTTGACAAAATTTTTGAATATTTATTTATTAAACATGCATAAGCTCAACTATATACAATGTAAGAAACCTCAGAGCTTTGAGCAGGCATGACTCTTTTGATCGTATCTGCATGGATGAAAGCATGAAAGTTAATCCAAATATATCAATATAAATATAATATGCATGTGTAAGATAATACATAAATTCAAAGTTTTTTTTAATGGAAAAAGTTACGCATATCCAAGTAACCTTCTCTTGATCTCTTGTCTCTAGCCTGGCCATTTCAAACCTCTGCTGACAGAAGTAGCGCTGATGCTTATGATGAGACGAGATCCTGTAAGCCGCTGTGTGATAAAGATGCTCGAGTGGTTTGAAGACCCCTACAACATAACCATCATTATAGAGTACCCTCATCCCAGCAAGACGTTGGAGGATTACATCTTGGATCAGGAGATACTAATTGAATCGATGGCATGTCATCTGATGGTTCAGGCGGTACAGGCGTTGCAAGACTGCATTGAGCACGGCGTCTTTCACACGGACATTCATCCAGCCAACATCCTGATCAACACCAACACATTAGACCTCAAGCTAATTGACTTCAGCTGCGGTCAGCTCTTCACCACTGCTGGCTACCAGAAGAATGACTATAGAGGTGAGCCGGCAGTGACGGTGTGCAAAGGTGTATCTCATGCGATTGTTTCACAGATTCGCTCTGACACTCTGAAATGTCTTTCCTACAGGCGCACCTTCTTATTGCCCACCCGAGATCTTAAGCAAGCCCACGTTTCATGCCATCCCTGCAAACGTCTGGCATTTAGGATTGATCCTTTACGAGATGGTGAATGGGTGTTTGCCATTTACAGATTCAGCGGAGATCCTGTTTAAGAATCCTTACGTATCCAGAGGTGGGTGAAAAGCACTACTGACAAGAAAAGGAAGCATTGATAAGCATGACAGAAACATTGGGGACTGACCCTAAATGTTTACCACTGACATTTTACAATTATATCCTCAGAGATTTGATATACTCCAGTTTAGGTCATGAGAATGGATATAAGGTAAAGCCGCGTGATCGACAATAACTAACCAGCTCTCTTTCTTAATCTTCTACAGAATGCCGTAGTGTTGTTGAGATGTGTCTAGCCCGTGATCCAGCCGAACGACCAACACTAGAGCAGATCCTGCAACACAGATGGTTTTCAGGGGCCAGGAGCTCCAGATGTGAGTTCAGTTCAGTTTGTCGTAGTTCAGGTAAATGACAGATCAGAACATAAATATGATAATTGTTTCTCTTTTTTAAGGATGTTAGAAAAGAGCTGGACACATCACTGCAGGAAGAGGACCAGGGGCCGGATTCATAAAACATTCTTAAGAAGAAAATTCTTCTTAACTGCCATCTTTCTTAAATTCTAATACCAGATTAACCAATCAAAAAGTGGGCAGAATCTAAAATCAGCCTGCTTAACCAGCCAAAATGAGGCTGGGAAACCAGCTTGAACCAGCTTAGGCTTTTTTTCAGTAGGAATGCGACTCGAAACAGAGAGGGTCACAAATATTATGACAAACAACACATATTACAATGAAGAGAATATTATACGCTAGCTAACATTTTAGCTAATGTGAGATCATTAATGCCTTTAACCAAAGTCAGTTTACGGAAGTCGTGCCACTCGGTGCCTCTGGGCAGCTATTTACATCATTGCAAGTCAACAGTCCTAACTCCTTGAATGGTGGAAGGCAGATATTTCTAAAATATAAATAAAATAGCATATTTCTTATCAATAATTAAACCTGACATGTACTGTACCATAACTTTGGTTTGCTAAAAATCACCTTTTTTTAAAGTCGCTTCAGACCATATTGAGTGTTACATTCCTCCCCATTCATTGTAATGGCAGTGGCGCATCTTGTAAATATATATTATCTTTGGTTTAACACATCGCATGCTAATATATATATGTATAATATATATATAATTATAATTATATATATATATATATATACGAGAATGTGAGGTGCTTGTTACACAAATAAAAGTTTATTGCAAATTAAAGTTTATTGGATAGATAAATATACTTTTTCCTCACAAGCAGGCGAGTGTAATCATTGACAAAGCATGTCATTTTATTTTCATGAACAAAATAAATATGTTCTTTAGAGAACCTTTGAAAATTGTTTGAGAATCGCACTTCAATCGCAGGAACATTCTTACGAACCTCCTATAATTTATTTCAAGAAGAACAGTCTTATATTTTGTATTAACAACAGTTTCAAAAATCCGCATCCGGAACTCGAATAAAAAACTGCACAGAAACGTGAAAACAGTGAACTTATTCTTGCTTCACAGTGTCTACCTCTTCTGTGCTATTTAAAATAGTACATTCAAATAGCTGTCCTGACTTTACTCAGTATCACTACTTACTAGTTTTTGATGTGTTACAGTTTTACTCATCCTACAACTGCTGCAACCAATCACCTGCAACTGCCTGTTGAGCGACAGCAGCATGCAGATACCTCACAGTGTTTACAGTGATCGCTGGAGGGGTACGTTTATTCATTTATGATTGCCAAACTTAAAAGTTTGCTTGAATTAAATGAGTTTGTTTCAAGAAAGACAGCTTTTCTACCACAATGTCATGAATATAAACTATGTGTTTATATTCGGTGCTAGTTAGGAAGCTACCAACTTCTATTAACTTTGTTAAAATAAACTTGACAGAAATCTAAACTATTGATTCATATTGTTTGACTCAGATAATCTTGCCTGACAAAGCAGAGTCTAGAAGATAAACGTGCATTTCTAACCCTGTATTTTTGCCTGGCTCTCAACATGGCAGGTAAGAAGCCATAACATTTCAAAAGAAGATATTTTGAAGAATGTAGGTAACCGAACAACAACCTGTAAAGGAATCAGGTTATGGACACATTTACCTTAAATAATCGATTCATTAAATCGGATGATTTCTATGATTCTTCAATGTTTCTAAAGTCTCTTGATTTATATCCAGAACATGATGCATGATGGGGTATGCTTAGCCGTGAATACCGCTCAGAAGCAGAAGAGTGTGGGTTTAGTGTGTGTTAAGGGCACTGCACTTTGGCATTTTTAAAGTCACCATGCAATCAAACAGGAAAATTCTAAGTGTTTGTGTTGCTGTGATTATTATAAATGATTTATCCATGCACACCATTATTTTTTTAAATTCATTTGCACTTGTAATTTTTAATCAAAAACGTTAAGCTCCTCTCCCCCTCTCAACAACAACTCTTCACCACATGACATCAGCAACAAAAAAGAGGTAGGACTATACTGACTGTCCAATGGCCAGGTATTTTTAGCACTCCCCTCCAGGGCCAAACCAATCAAAAAGGGAAGGGCAAAATAAAGCCCCGCCCTACATTTTTTTCTAATTTCAGAAGCCGTTTCACTCGGATATACGTCACGATACGGAAAAGAAGGCAATCGCAACTTGAATTACACAGAGAAACGTTTACAGCCTTTTTCAATTCTATTAAAATTAACACACAGGCAAGAAAAAACTACTGAAAATACTTTGTAGCCCCACCCTAACTTTCATCTGATTCATTTAAAACAACATCCTCATTTAGAGTTTAAGCACATTGGGCCTCATCCATGAAACACGAGCAGAACGATTTTTTGTGTAAATCGTTCATGAAGTCGTTTTGACGCAAATTTTCGTATTCATGAAAATGTTCGTATTTTCAAAATGTTAGTTGTTACGAAAGAAATGTACACGCTCAATACCACGTGTAAATAGTGCGTAAAACCGCACGTAACTTTCTGTATTCTTTTAGACAAACTGATGACACTGCATTTTGATGCACTATGTATCATAATGATATTTCACGAGTTCTTTGGCCCTGTCTTTTATGATTTATTTACTTTTTAAATTTGAGGAAAACGCAGAGCTCGTCACTGTCCTTTTTTACACAGCCGTCGAATCACAGTGGAGAAGAGGCGGGACAAACGCTAAATTGACCAACCATTATACACAACAATGCAGAAGTTAATATGAATGGTTACTGCATTTTCATATTAAGTAATATTCTTTAAAATAAGATACTAGTTACAAGTAGGCTAACTGTTTTCCGATATTCTAAATCACATCAACCAACGCATCTCCGGAATAAAGCGCAGTGCCCCCAAAGAGTTCTCAGGCGCCACCAGCTGGTCGTTTTCAGAAGAGCACCAGGTATTATTATTTTAGCTGGCTAAAAACGCTTTGGTGGACACAGTTTAATTGATTAATTTATTGGTAAGCATGTAGCCTATTAGTATCTTATGCATTTATGCAATATAATGTAGCCAAACTAGATAATGAAGTCCAGAGGATTCCGGCATACCTAGATACGTAATTTGCGTAGCTGTAATTCATAGGCGGGGATTATGCTAATTGTGAATGAGCGTGCATGCGCGCCCTGTTGTTTACGAGTGATTGGAATTCATTAACATACACACATTTTACTATCAAATCTGACGTTTACGAAGTATTTGTAAATCCGGAGGAAAGTGTTCGGGAAGATCTGAATTCACTCATATATTTACGAATGTTTCATGAATGAGGCCCAAATTTGTTTAATTCGTAATAAAACTGGGTGAATAATTTTAATTACAGTTAAAACCCTTTTCGGTTGTGTTGTTTTAATAACATCTTGCTTATAAATAACAAGTGCTGGAGGCCATAACAAAAGAAGCCTGTTATAACATTTCAAAAACATAAAGAAGAAGACAGCAACTGAAGGTGAGGTAAAGCGATTTATCGTCATTGTTAAATGTCTGTTGCCTTACATATCTGAAATTGTGTAGGTTCAACAAGGTTGCGATTTATTTAGCAAAATTGTACCCTAATTTTGCTTTATGTCATTGGAGTTCAAGTCCCTGCCTGGGCATATATAAACACTATAGATCAGCAGCAAACGATACGTGCTTTGTTTTGATTAACAAAGAAAAGATGAACAGATAAATATGTATGGTTGGTTGTGCAAATGTATTGCATTCAGACATGCTTGTTCAGGTAGGCCATAATCTCTAAAACTAATTTCTCTTTGGATTCCACTGAGCGTGTAGTTTATGAGGTTTAATGAAGCATGTAGGCAAGATGGAGGCAGATTTATAAGAACAGTGAGGGGGATGATGAATTATACCACATTAGGTTACCTAAAGCATAATTTGTTATAGCAAGACAAGGGAATAGGAAAATAAATCTATAAATTAACAGAGAAAAGAAAGGGTGAAAACAAGAAAAATAAACTGGTGGAGTGTCGGTGGAGTTTGGATTGAGATATTTCATGTATTGTAAAGGTGAAGTGTAATTTCTGTGCCGATGGCAGCAGCATGAGTTGAATTTGTGAAAGTCATGACTTTTTCCAAACAAGTTTCCAAATATCCAGACAAACTAACATTTCAGACCATTCAAGAAAGCAAGAACAATTTTTAGATGTTTGTTTTCTTTGAAGAGTCAATTCCACAAACTGTTTAGCTATTGTTGTATTTGTTGTTGCTCTCATAAAGTATTAAGTTATTAATAATTTTGCAAGTGGCTCATTTGTGTTTTGAAGTACTGTGTAAAACGGACTGTACTGTAGTTTTTCCCGTCAGCCGACTTTGCCATCACAGCTCGGGACAGTCAGCGGAGAACGTCTCTGGACTGCGTGCGTTCTCGTGGTGCCATCAGCTGAACGGTGACGTTTCAGTAAAACAGATTCCGATTTTTGTCATGTTCTCACTTTAATTACCTCATTTTTAACCTATAGGATACCCCAAGGTTGAAATAATTCATGGTGAAGATTATGGTGAAACTCATACTCACAGTGAATCTGTCCTCACAATCGATCCCCCTGAGGTCTTCACTGTCACTGCTACGCTAATGACTAACGCCAGAGCCAGGATAATAGTTGGGACATGACCTGTTTGTCGACCCCTCCATTCTTTCTTTCCTTTCTCAGTCCCTCCGTTCCTGTTCTCTTTCATCTCTAATCCCGTTCTTCTGACACGGTTGACAGGAAAACTGTCAGATTATGCTGAGAAGAGAAAGGAGAGGTTGTTAGTTAACTGTGAATGTCAGAGAGACTCTAAAGGACAGATACAGGGCACAAATGTATGTTATTTTTAACCTTAAAAACTAATTGAATCTCTGCCATAGCACTGTACTTACAATGTTGTTGTTTTTTTGCAAATGGTATCATTCTAATGCATTAACAATAACTTGATGTTATTGTTACTACAATATCATAGTAAAACTTAAATGTAGCATATTAATATAGTGATCGATCTGTACCGTGGTATTAATATCTGTTACTGGCTTTTTACAGTACCAAGGTAGCCTTGTGTTCCTGCGAAGAGTCATATCATGAACATTTTTTTGTCTGAAGTCGAGTTATTATGTGAAGTGTTTTATCGCTAACAGCAAATATGCTTTGTTTTTCATTTCTCTTCGCCTTTCGTAATTAAGCAACATGTTTATCGCAGTTGTGTGTTCAAGACTCTTATGGAAATATTCTCTTTTCGTGGGAAATGAGTAACAGCGCTGCATTTTTACTCACCTGCTGTAAGTTTGCTGTCGATTATTAAGATATTAAGGTTTTTTTGCCATTGCTGTAAACAGCCAGAAGTTTTTCACTTTTCCACTTTTGGTGTATTCGGGAGTATTAATAACTTTTTACCTTATTGTGACTGCATGAAGTTCTAGGTCACCGAATATTCATTTGGGGTCACATGATAATGTTTTCTATAGATTATGAAGTTAAAACCATTCACACCAAGAACGATATATTATGTTCTAATAGGGCTGTTCAACGATTAATCGCATCAAGAATAAAAGTTTTTTTATTAAAAAAATAATATGTGTACTGTGCATATAAATTCTGTATTTATACAAAAACACATACTCATGTATATATTTAAGAAAAAAAATAAAACGAATAATGTTTAAATACAATAATATTTACTTTAAACGTATGAATTATTTTAAAATATTTGATTTAAAATGTTAATATATACGTGCAAAAATATTCTAAATATATACATGTATGTGTTCATAAATACAAACATAAACATGCATAGTGCACAGACATTTATTATGTAAACGCAGTTATTTTGGATGCAATTAATCGTTGAACATCCATATGTACTAAAAGCAAAAGACAGAGGCAGAACGTTAACAATACGAGTAATTTTTTGTTCTAGCTGATGAGACGAAACATTAACAGCCAATGAAAATTTATTTAAATTTAAGCTTGCCCTTCACAAGCTTTCAATAAGAAATATGATTGTCTATTGTTTTAGTTCTAGTTTTTTTTTGTGCAAGCAGCCCTTAAGGCATTTTTATAGCTTCATTTCACTGGCTTTTTTGATCTGGAGAGCAATTTTTGAAGTTATGAAAATATCAGTAAGTTTTCATAGTACACTGAAGCCTTTAATCTAAAAAAATCAAGGAAAATTAGATTCCTCAAGATATGAGCTATACTGTGTCTCCATTTAGACTCTTAAAAATGTTCTGTTGGCAGGGTAAAGAAGAGAGGGAATGAAAAAAGGAGAGATGTACTCCAGCATGTACAATTCTTAAGTCTTATGTGACGCACTCAACAAATCTGCATTCAGCTCCATTTCTATTAGCTGAATCTGTATTCGGTTTCTAAGGGCACCCTGTTTTGATCTCGGAGTGGTTCCTGTCTGAAATGCTTCTGATCATTTTTACTAAACCAAGATAGTATAAGATCACATCTGGAAGCTAAGCAGACTGTGTGGAGAGTAAGTTCACCTGCAGTTCGATGTTTTGTCTGTTCCTTACTACTAAAAATGTGTCTATGCTCTGTGTCTAGAGCTGTGTCTATCCACCAGATAAAGGAAGATGTCTTTCATCCGCTTACCTTCCTTTTGCAGTCTCCCTTTCTGTCCTTGTCGTTCCCAGAGTCGGATGAAAGAGAGCACAGGGGCCATCTGGTCATCCGGATAAAACGACAGTGGATCACGAAGGGCAAGACTGAAAGATTACAGATTACCTCCATCTTCAACCTACTGGGCACACACTTAATAACTCTTAATAATCTCGCTCTCTCTCGCTCTCTCTCTCTCGCTCTCTCTCTCTCTCTCTCTCTCTCAGCTCACTTTATCCTTTGCATGCCAATCAAAAGTTTCTCGCGCTCGCGTTTTCTCCTTCTCCCCATGTCACTGCCACAGATTCCTCTCGGTGGAAATCAATATATGATGCTGTTGCTGCTGGCAATAACAGCCAAGCTTCTACATGAGACTGCCGTGAATGTGTTTGAATGTGTGCGCAGTTCCGTCTTCCATGCGTCACTATTTCAGTCCTTGTCCTTTTTTCAAGGATGTTGTAATTGACTGATGTGTGAGGACACACGCGCGTGCACACTTCATTATTTTTTACACTGTGAAGCTGGAGCATCGATCTATGAATGACAAGCCTTTTATTGGCAAAATCAGACATTTATGTTTTTAGCACTTCCTTGCCCAAGGCCAACTGCCATTTGGAAACTGATGCGGGTACGTCTGCCGACAGGCCCTCAGGCCGGATTAGAGTTTTTGATAAAACCGGATGTTTAATTTGTTTGACATTTGTTTGACGATCTCGAGCTTAACTAACTTGTATACCGGCTGACATTTAATTTCTTTCGTTCTTTTGATCTGTTAAACGAGCTCAGTGTAAACTGCGCAAAAATAACCGCGTCGTCATCACACGTCGTGTAATTAGTTTTGTATTGTTCACAGTTGATTCAAAAAACCTTTTGTGTGATGCTGTCCACAGAAATCAGTCGATGCTAAAGTCGCTTTGGAATCAGTGTGAAATGAAACCGCAGGGTGGTGAAATCTGTCAGGGATTGTTTTCTTTTAAACTCTTCATTAAAATAAGCCTTCCTGTAAAGTAGAAAACGCCTTAGATCTGTTATTTTATTATTTTTGGATAGAGGGGCACCCAGCTGCTGGATTCTTTTGGGAAGGCATTTTTATTTTTACCTGTAGAGGGCACTGCAGGCTTACGAAGAGTCCAAACCTGTTCACTTCTTACCTGTTCTCTCTCTCTTCTTTCTCCTCCTCCTCGTCCATTTCTCCTCTCTTTCTTTCTCATTAGCGCACTCTTTCTCTGTAATTTATGCAGTTCGGTAATCCTTATTGCAATGTCTCAATGACCCTTATATCTTTCATCTCCCTTTTTGCTGTCTTATCGGCTGCCTCGCCTTCTCTTCCACTCTTTCGCCCGTCATTAAAACTTAACACTGTGTCTTTCGCCCTGTGTCATCTCCTGCTTCCACCTTCAAAGCAGCCGTCTGTGTCATTCTCTCTTTTTCTGCCCAATTTTTCCCTTGTTCTTCTCCCTCTCCCCATTTTAACCTCCATGACCTCTCTCTCTCGTGGAAGCTTTTTGATGTTGTTCTCTGCCACTGTTTTTTTGTCATTTCCTCCTTGTTTATTTCTCATGTGACTTTCATTCATACGGGGTCTATCTGGTTTGAATAAAGGCTTTTTAAATTCTTAGTTAGTACCCAGAAGAAAATGTTGTTGCTCAGTCTCCTTTACAGAAAGTATGTACTTTCAGGTGTTTTTCCTAAAACTTCATGGTAGGAATTAGGGTGTAACAATTTTAACATACTGTATATATCATAGAGCAACTTTTGACTTGAATTAGGTCTGTCAAGATATTAGATTTTCACTACATGGTTATTGTAACGGAGTAGAAACCAGGCAGAAAGAGGATCCAAGTGCAGTAGAGGATTTAATTAACACAAAACAAAGTACAACAAAATAAAAGAACAAAGAAACACAGGGCAAAAGTAATCCGAAACATATATGAACCAAAGCACAGAAACAACGACTGACAAATGACAAGTGAAACACAAGGGCTTATATAGACTGACCCAAACAGGGTAACAAGACACACCTGGAAGCAAATCAATAGGGAACCAATGAAAGAAAGAACTTCAACGGACTACACAGGAAACAGGAAGTGACAGAATAACTTCAAGTCCACATCAGACAGGAGAAAACACAGATCGGATCGTGACAGAGCCCCCCCCCTCAAGCGTGGCTTACAGATGCTCCCAACAGTACAAATCAGAAGGGTGGTGGAGCAGAGGTGGAACAGGGCGGGATGGGGGGCCAGGCCCATGAAGGGGAATATGGCCTTGGCTGTGGTGCAGAGGCGAACCTAGGCCGTGGTGCAGAGGTGGACCTGGTGGATTCCAGGGCGGAGCCAGCAGAGCAGGAAGCCTGGTTGTGGCAGGCAGGGCTGGACGCCATGGAGGTGCAGGCAGGGCTGGACGCCATGGAGGTGCAGGCAGAGCTGGAAGCCTGGATGTGGGAGAAGAAGTGTGGCCATCTTAGCTGAGGCACTTGGCATGGAAGAGTCCAGGGCGTTCATCTTGTCAGCGGCAGAGCTGACTCCAGGAACAGGACCTCAGTAAGGGATGCCTCCAGGACCACCAGACTTGAGATCTTCGAGACACCAGCCACCCACACAGCTGCCAAAGGAGTATCATCCAGGCTAGAAATCAGACACCTGTGCCTTGAAATCACCATCCTGTCAGCTAACTCAAGACTGGCGGCTATTTTGAGAGCGGGCTCTGGGCTGGTGGCCATCTTGTGAACTGGATTAGGGCTGGCGGCCATCTTGTAAACGGCCTCAGGGCTGGCGGCCATCTTGTAAACGGGCTCTGGACTGGCGGCCATCTTGCGAGCGGGCTCTTGACTGTCAGTAACCTGACGTCACATTGATTGAGCACTCCCTATGACTGCTGATGGACTCTGCTGACTCCGCACTCGTCGAGGTGTACACTGTCCGCCATTGTTTTCACGCTGGACTACTTACAGTGAGATACAAAAATGTATTGTAAACAAACAAGTTTTTTTGTTGTTGGATGCAAGACTGAACACAAGTCTTCATTTACTCCCAAATCTGAGCCTCTGAAGACACTGTGGATTCTTTTTATTTCTCAACAGAATGTGCAGAAGACATCAAGTGAAGTCACTTTACACCGGGATGCTTCACAAACGAATGTTAGTAAAATGCTGGATTCATAATGGGTCATGTTTTCAGTTTTGAAACATGATGCGTTTGTCCCGTGTATTATCACTTAAAAACAATGTGCACGTTGTAAAGACAAGAACGCGTTTGTGCATTCACTCATAGAGAGCATGTTTTCAGTTTTTATAGATGTGATGCGTTTGTCCCGTTTACGTTTTTCCACGTGTATTGTCATGTATAAAAACAATGTGCACGTTGTAAAGACATGACGCATTTGTGCATTCACTCAAAGAGAGCATGTTTTCGGTTTTTATAGATATGATGCCTTTATCATGTTAACTGTCACTTATAAGAGCAATGTGCCGGATTTAAAGATGTAACATGTTTGTGCATTCAGAAAACATTGTGCTCAGTTTTTAAGTAAAAAACGCGTTTGTCTTTGTCACGGTCACCAGCTGGAGTGCCCTCTCAAATCCACTAGAGGGCACTCCCCTCATCACTTGGACTGTCATATCACACTACATTACCCATAAACCATTGATATTTTGTCACACTGTAATTCTAAGCGTTCTCTGTCTGGATTTCTAGTTTTGTCTTGCCTTGTCGTGTTTTGGATTACTCTTAGCCTTTGCCCTGTGGATATGTTTGTTTGTGTTTGGACTGACCACCTGTGTTTGGATTTATGCCTGTCGTTTGGGTTTTGTTTTTGGATTACCCCCTAATAAACTGCATTTGGATCTTAATCCGTGTGTCTTCGTGCAGTCTTATGTACTCTCACTTATATAAAACAATGTATTTGTTTTTTTAAAGATGAGACAGTGTTTCTCATTTGCTTAATGGCCATATTCTTCAGTTTTGCTGTCGGAAGCACTGGCTCGCACAGCCCTGTGCTTTCTGCTGGAAAGGGGGTGGAAACCAGCAGCTCATTTGCATTTAAAGAGACACACACCAAAACAGCCTGTTTTTCCTCACAGGCAAAAATAGACTTGTAGTGCACAGTATAATAAAAGATCTGTGGTGTATTTTAAGATGAAACTTCACAGACACATTCTGTGGACTCCTAAGATTTATATTACATGTTGTGAAAGGGCTGCATTAGAGGGCCTTTAAAAACTTAAAGTCCACATCAGACAGGGGAAAACAAAGACCGGATCGTGAAAGTTATCGTGGCATTCTCAACAATATCTCAATATTACTGGGATATCGGGATATCTAGACTTTTGAGACTGGAGCAAAAACAGGGGTTTTCCATGTAAGATTACTTTCTGTTTTTCTCAATAAAGTATTAACATGGCCAAAGATTGTTCTCCTAAGTTTTAGGAGAAAAAAACCCCCAGATGTAAAGTACTACAGTAAAAGCTATAAATGTATGTGGATGGCATAACTCAGATCCAGTCTTTTATAAAGATACTACTGAGTAATGTTCATATCGAAATCTCAGACCTTACATTGCAAATTTAAGTAATCAGAATCAGAATCAGAAGAGCTTTATTGCCAAGTGTGCTTGCACACACAAGGAATTTTCTTTGGTGTTGGAAGCTTCTAGTACAGACATTCAACACAATGACAATACAATATAATACCATTTACAGTCTAAAAGATTCTAAATTGTGCATATATAAAATAAAGACTATTTTACAGAAAATTAATTGAAGACGCATGACTGAAGACTTTCATTTAAAAAAATCTGAAAAGCAGTCTGACCATTTTAAGATTGTCCTCTAGTTGTGTTGTCCTATAGTGTTACATGATCAACATTCATCATATTTTGGCTGTTAAAACCATTCACAGACGATGATCAATTTGAAATTCTACATTTATTTAATCCACTCTGACCAGTGCAGACGGCAAAACATCACACACTCGCCTCACGTTTCTGAAAGGCCGTTTAGTTTCAAACATGCAGGATTGGGTTTTTAGGTTGTGTTGCTTTTCATTGAACAGTCAGCGCTATGATATCCAGGGCATTAGAGTATTTTTGGCCAAGTCAATATTCATTTTCAAATTGAAACGTAAACAATCTTTTCCCAAGAATATCAGGGTTAATGGGACTTTATCAGGTGTACTTAGATTTTTTGAGATTTGCGCGTGTGTGTGGCAGTAGTATTGTGTGTGGTATTTTTTGCCTATTTTTCATCATGCAGCGCAGGTTATATAAGTGATTACATTTTAATCTTTTCTGTGTGTTTGTTCACTCGTAGGAAAGTTAGATGGATGTGGCAAGAGTAGAGCAGAAGGCAGTATAGATTAAGAATTTTCCTGCCTGAGATTTAATCTCTTACTTTTTGATGTTTGGATCCAAAGTGTTCTAAGAGAGAGGGGGCGGAGCCAACCTGGCCATTTCTCTTTCTCTTTGTCCTTTCTGTCAAATGTGTATTGTGTCTCACATATTTATTTTTTACGTTTTGTTACCTGTTGCTTGTCAATTTTTTAACCTGTATGTGCACTGGAAGACAAATTCCTTGTGTGTCCAAGCACACTTGTACGAAAGCCGCTAGGTGTCACCGCGCTGCAACGGAAGAAAACACATGCAAACCGAAAAAACACCAGCAAATTCAGAAAGCATCTTCATTAGTTTGGCGACGCATGCCCTGCAAATTCTCGCAACACAAACAAATACAGAAACGCGCTGCTAATTCTCGCAACACAAACAAATACAGAAACGCGCTGCAAGTACCACAAACGACAACGGAAGTGTTTCTGGGGGATTCAGAAAACTGTGCCCAGGGGCCTCTGAGTTCTTAATCCGGGCCTTCCCATAGGTTTGTGAAGAACAATTTTGAAGTCAAGTAGGCGGAGCCGGTAGTCGCCATCGTGGCAGCGCGTCACTCCCGGATAATAAAAAATGCAGGACGTGGGTGGAGCTGAGGTGCCTGGTTGGTGAGACTACTTGTCACTGAAGTGGCCACACCCTTAATTATGCAGAATTTTAAGGCGTGATATTATAAAAATACTGTATTCACCCCCCTCCCAGTTGTCATGTAGGGCAAAATTAGCTATACAGACCAAAATCTTTTTTTACCAGGCTGTAAACATGTATTTCTCTGCTATAAAATTGGGCATTTTAACATGGGGCTCAATGAGATTCTGCTCTGTTGTGGAGCCAGTCTCTAGCGGCAAGTCAATTAATTGCAGTTTAATGCTGGTTTCACACGAGCGGTGGAATTGCCACGTGGCAGCCGCCTTTAAGCCGATGTGGCTGCCGTTCACAAAAAGATAAAATATTTTTATCTTCAGATGCGCATGCCGCAAAGAGCCCTGCCCGTGGAAGTTGCAGATGTTGGATGCACGAGCACTGCTTGCGCACTGCTTCCGCTCCGCCAACGAAGTGGCATTTTGCCGCTTACCGCATGTTTCCCTTTGAAAATGAACTGGACAAACGTGACTGCCGCTTACCGTGTGAATCCAGCATAAGTCTTTTACAATGGAGGGTGCTGCGTGGTGCTATTGTCACCAATGCTTTTGTTTCTGTAATTTATTCTGACAGTACTGATGGTTGCCCTTTTTGTTTATTGAAAGAGACTGTTTTTCATACATTTATGGATTGTGGGAGACTAAAACCTTTATTTGAGATCATGGAAATGTTTTTTTACTTCTCATTTGCCCGGTTTCACAGACAAGGCTTAAAACTAGTCCCAGACTAAAATGAAAGTTTGAGTTGTCTTAACTGAAATTAACGTGCACTGACATACCTTAAAATATGCCATTGCTTTGTCTCAAGATGCACACCAGTAATGTTTTTTACGGAGACATTTTTATAAAAGCGACTTAAATATCCTAATTCCACTAAGGCATAGTCCTGGCTTAAGCTAAGCCTTGTCTGTGAAACTGGGCCTTAATGTCATTTTTTTAATGAAAATGTTTGTATGTGGTTTTAAATCTGTGGTTGGTCTGTGCTTGGTCAAGCAAAGATGGCAATTCATGTCACAAGAAAAGAGAAAAATACCCATAGTAACTTATAGTAGCTGTTTTCCTAAAGCTTGTAAAATCAAGGATTTTGATTGACTTCCATTATTATAAATAATGCATGATCTTTTAAAGTTAGAAATGATTTGGTGTTTAAACGGGACTCTTTGTGAAACTGTTGAGGAAGAGTTGTATTTTTCTTTTTTGTTAAGATAATTTTAACATGCCACAAGTTGTTAAGTGTATTATGTGTAGCAGTGGAGTAAAGTATTGGAGTAAATGTAATTAGTTACTGTACTTAAGTATCTTTTTGGGTATTGAGTATTAAAGATATTAGCAACTTTTACTCTCTACTTGACTACATTTTTGAACAAGTATATGTACTCTTTACTCCACTACATTTGTAATGACTAATGCAGTTACACATTACATTTTGCATGGCAACTATCTTTTTTTTTGCAGCAGTTTATTTTTGCTACAGAAGAATTAATATTGCCATTTAAAGGGCATTGAAGGTACTTTTGAATTTTGCCCTTACTTTATGTGACTACGAGTGCATTATCAGGTAGTTGACAATCGCTGGCTTTGACTTTTTAATTTTACCTAACATTATTTTATTTATCCGTTATATTGAAGAGACGTTTTTGAAGAACGTTGGCTTACTTATGAGCACTTGAGCTTAAATGAGACTTGGGTGTTTGTAATGGATGTAGGTTATGGTGTCGACCATGATTTGTTGCAATTTTGAGGTGTTCAGTCTTATTATGATTTAAGAAAATAAATGCGATTGCTCTCCTCACGAATCGACTGTTTCTTGTTTTTCACTGACGTGTCTCTTAAGTGTTGAGGACTAGTGCTGCTTTGAGGCTACATTCAGTATGAGTCAAATACTCTGTTAAAATCAGATACTCGAAGACTTGTACTGAAGTCGTTTTGGAATTGGTGACTTGTAACTTGTAATGGAGTAATTTTCACTGCAAGGTATCTGTACTTTTACTTAAGTATGGTTTTCAGGTACTCTTTACACCTCTGATGTGTAGTATGTAAATTGTAATAACATGGAATTTTTAAAATCTCTCTCTCTCTCTCTGTTCAGGGTTAGTCATGTCTTTGTCTGGCAGCCTTTCTTTCGGCAACATCTTTGTCCCCTGTGAAAATTTTACTGCTCAGAGTTTGTTCTTTCATAACTTAACGGAGTTCCCATGTTTCATTTAAGTATTAACTTTATATCAGATGTTTCTCCTACAAGTCATTTAGTAGAATTAAAAATAGAATCGAATGAGACATCTGTTGACATCGTACTGTAGGAGCAATGGAAAACATAGCTGAGATAAATTAAATACTGTAGCAGATCAGTTTTGACGTATTCGATTTGATGAAATGTACGATTAGTGATGACGTTTTTTAAGTTTTACAGACAATCATGTCACATTTGTGAAATTGCTAAGCTCAAGAAGAGGCTCCATTTGCTCCTCATCTAATCTTGGAAAACCAATTGAGCGATCTCATTTTTGATTTGTCTCTCCGACAGGTCCGTTCCTTTTTAAAACATACTCTACAGGCCTACAGGTTTCATTTACGATAGGGTTTCAGTACTCGAGCATCACAGCTGCAGCCTAAACAAGCTTGATCAGGTTTGCGACGTGATGCGTACCGACCGAGGATCAGTCGGCTTTGTTAAAAATCGCCGTACGAGGCTGCGAAACGAGTTTCAGAGCAGCAGGCCGGAGTCATATCTGTCAACGCTTTGTTGCCGTGCTGTTAGCAAACAAGAACTTCTCCTGAGAGGCTACTTGAAGAAGCTTCGCTATGCCAACAAATTAGCAAATGCCTGGGCCGCTTGGCGAGCATGTGTCTGTGTGCGCGCGTGTCTTGACAGAATTCATTTATGGAAGTGTTTCGTGGCGCTGCATCTGTGCCAAAATTTCTGCAAGGCTTTTGGCAGCGTGCGAGTGTGTGTATGTGTGGGTAGAAGGATTTTTGTCACCGCTTGGGGGAATACGCTCGATGCTGTCTGCATAAGTGTGTGTGGGAACCTGTTTGTGCTTTTGCGTGTGTTTATTCTCTGCGGTGGAGTATGAAGGTGGCTTAGGGCTGGTGGATGGTGTAGGTTGGTGTTGTTAAGTGCAGGCAGATAAACATGCAGTGACCCGACCATCTGTTTTCGAGCTCCCTAAATAAGACCAAGGCGTTTGCATGCGTATCGATGCCTCAAGCAGTTTGGTGTGAGATCGTGGCTGGAAATTCTCAGCCTTAGGCTACAGATCTTCTCCCTTTAGATTTTCTTTTTCTGTTACCTTAAACACCAGCGAACGCTCTCTTTTTAGCACACCCGGTTGACACACACGGCGCAGGCTCTCGCATGAGCATTTGTCATGATTATACTGTTGTTTCTGTAGTAGTTGTCGCTTGTGTTTGTAATTGGTCTCTAGGTGAGATGTTTTCGTTATTGATGCAGATGGTTAATTACCTTTATGTGGATTTCCTGCTATTACCCTCTTTACAACGGCATCACTTTCAATCAACCTTTTCATAATGTAGCAGTTTAAACAGTCATCACGGCTTCCACAAACAGATTCCGTTTTTCATAATAAACATCCCTGTTTTCTCATTTTTGCACTTAAAAGCTTTTGACGGTTTCAAAAATGTGTATGGACGAGACTCGGGCACACAAGCTTGCAAGACAGCCGTCTCTCTCTCAACTCTCCTACCTAACCTAATATAAGTGAATATTTAAATATGCAAATAATGCATATTATTTAGTACAATAGTACTAGTAATGCACAATAGTAACATTTGCCTTAGTAACCCTCTGTCAAGCTTGCCATTTTAAACACTCCTATGAAACAATTTATAGTCTGAGCTTATTAAAATTTATGTGATCGGGCACGGGTGTGAATCTACATATGGAAAGCTGGTATTGAGATTTGAGTGCAGTTTTCAGAACCCTATTCAGATGGGACTCGTTTTCCCTGAGGTGGTCCAGTGAATGCATGTTTCACAGACGTACTTTGCGATTTCAATCCCATCTGAATTAAACCCCTCTCCTCGTTTATTTTGACCTTATTTGAATACCGTAACTAAAGCTACCCGGTGCTCTTTCATTATGGATTTATACCTTTTTGCCAAGTATTGCTAGTGTCCAATCCCATGTTAATTTTGGTCAATAAACCAACAAGAAGAGTCGTTTTAGAGTCACCGCTGTCATATTAGTGCCAACCATCATTCTCTCCTTAAAGGGACAGTTTACCTAAAAATGAAAATTCTGTCACCCTCGAGTTGTTCCAAATCTGTGTAAATTTCTTTGTTTGATTGTACCACCATTGAACTGTTTGCTTTCCTACATTCTTCAAAATATCTTCTTTTGTGTTCAACAGAACAAACAAATTTATAAAGCAATTTTCTTACTATGGTAGTCAATGGTGGCTACGAACGCTTTGGTTGCAAGCATTCTTCCAAATATCTTTCCCCGTGTTCATCAGAACAGTATACAGACTTGGAACAACTTGAAGGTGAATAAATGAAGACAGAACTAGATTACACCAAAGTGTTCCTGTAGCTCAATGGTAGATCGTTGTGTTAGCGGCACAAAGGTCATGGATTCGATTTCCAGAGAACATGCATACAGTTAAAAAATTGTATGCTCTGAATGCAATGTTAAGGTAGTTGCATATGTGCGAGAAGCGCAACGCGTAAGGTCAAGTTCACACTCTACTCCTGATGCAAAATGAGCAGTATTAACTTTATCTTTCATTTAATTTGTTAACCACAGGTGGCTTTTGAACGTTATTCAATACTCTATATGCTCTATATTACATGGTTGTTTTCATGTACAGTATCTATTATTTATGTGGTGTAATCGAATAACCTATAAAGGCTTTTAATGTATCTTCCAACCTGTTGTATGTAATGTAACCTCAATGCATTGTAATGTGATGGTTAATGTTCTTAAGGGGTGTTTAGCCTCCCTGAAATTATTGTTATTAAGATCATAATTATGCTATATACCCATTTCGCCTTGAGAAAGACAGTTGCTTCAGGGCAACTATTAAATTCAGTTTACCCTCTGTAAATTGCTTTGGACAAAAATTGGAAAGTATTAGAATATTTACCAACCGGTACTGCGTAAACTATAATTTCATGGACGTGGAAGGAAAAAATGTACTAAGAGGCTTTGTTTTTTGTGTCTGTGAATGCAGAGCCCTTCCTGCTGTGTTGGTATCTAATCCATATTGAATCCATTCGCAATGGTATTTTTCTTTCACTCCGCTGTCTTTCTAATCTCGGTTATCCATCTCTTAATTAGCCTCTGCTTCCCGAGCGCTCTGACAAACACGAAAGCTTGATCTCATTTCATGCTATCTTTTTTATTTTTGTTCCGTCTTTGCATTTCCTGTTCTCCTCTTGTCGCAGACTTTTCAAAGTGCCGCCCATGCGAAAAGCTGCCAGCGCTGCCGGGCTTGCTGATGGGAAATGTGGCACAGTTCCCAAGGACAGTTTAGCCCGAGCGCGGATCATCCCGCTTGCACGGTCTCAGAGCGCCACAGTCACCTGGACAAAGACCAGAGAAGCAGATTTGTCTCGTGCTCAGCAGCCCTTTCTCTCCTTTAAAGTGCAGGATTCCCCTGAGCTGTGTGTGTGTGTGTGTGTGTGTGTAGGTTTGGCTATATACCTGTACTTGTGGGAGCCAAATTGTTGAAAATGTCCTGATAAATGTAGTCAACAGTGTCAAAAAACAACGTATGTGCCTCTCAATTTGTTCTAAACCTCTATAAATTTCATTATTCTATGGAACACAAAAGAAGATATTTTGAAGAATGTGGAAAACTGAACAATAGTTTTTCTTACTATGGTAGTCAATAGTGCCCCAAAAACTGTTTGGTTACAAACATTCTTCCAAATATCATCTTTTATGTTAAGCATAACAAACTAAATTTATACAGGTTCGTAACAACCTGAGGGTGGGTAAACAATGACAAAAAATTTTAAGGGGGGTGAACTATCCCTTTAACAATTACGTTTTCACAATCGATCGTCGATGTCATTTCCCAGTAAGTACTTGCTAAGTAGTTACATCCACCCAACAGAAACTCGAGGAACACACTGAAGGGTCTGATGGGAATTTAGATAATGCGTTTTCTTGTCAAGGTGCTTCAGCAGACATGACCATTGCGCTAAAAAAAAAAACAGAAGAAAAGCGAGTATTATTGCTCTGTGGAAGCTTCAGTGCAGAAGCGGAGAGCTGCGGAGGGAGCGGTAATTAAGTGTTGGTCTGATGGCAGAGATACAGTAATGAGGTAGCGTATGGGGAATATAGAAATGAAGAGGTGTTGTCTCAAATGATCACACACACTCCGAGCGCAGACACACAGCCATTAACTAAGGCCCTATGAGACCACATTTGAGCTTAATGATAACATAATACCCCACTTTCTCTCTCTCTATCTTCCTTTTGTTCTTAACCTCTCTCCACCGTTCTTTCAATCACTATTTATAATATTCAGTTTTCCACTGCTATTTTTACGTTCCCTTCCTTTTTTCTAGCCTAAAGGGTGTGTGACTTCTCCAAATACACACTCCAAAGAAGAGCAAACATTTCCTTCACTGTTATTTATTGATGGCTGGAGTTGTTTTTTGATTGCATGTGTGAGGGATTCAGGCTCTGTGTTCTCTCGGGTGTTGTATTTCGCCGGCTGTTCCGTGGTCCCTCAGGCGCTCCTGGTCTCTATTAGAGGTTCTATACTTCAATCACTCCCACTTCACAAGGACAAAAATCGCTCTCGAACGGCGACCCCTCGGTGGTCCTGCTTGGGTCCTCTAAAATGCTTCTATTACTGCCAGGGAGAGAGAAAAAGACTAGGTCCGTGTTCAATCTTTAAAGGGATAGTTTATTTTAAAAAAGTTCAGCATTTACTCACCTGTAATGTTCTGTGTGTGTTTTTTCCAGTGGCACACGTAAGGAGATTTCAAGCAAAAATGTCCAGATTTAACTAAATGTTTTATCAGTTTTTCCATGCAATGAAAGTGGATGGTGACCCAGTTCTGAAATTGACTCCAAAAAATGTTTAATTACAAATGCCGTGCCATTTGAGACCACTGACTGAAAACAGCATTAGTTTTCTGTTAGCATACATCTGGACACCTGTCATTGACAAATTTGATTAAAAATTTGCAATATTCATTGAATGGTTGCTTAAATTTCATTCCTCACAAAACAAACATGACTTCAGAAGATTTGACATCACAAGTCCTTGACTGTTTGTGTTGTTTTAATCTTTGACAGGTTCTTAAATTCTTCTATTTTTTTGACAGCATGTTTGGAATGACATGAGGGTGAATCTATGACAATGTTTTCATTTTTAGGATCTTGAAAGATATTATTTTGTGAAAATCTAGTTTTTCCTCTAGCCATAATATAATATATCAATGTACATGATATGTTGATTTGTCCATCATGCTAATCTTAAACCAAGTGATAATTCTATCAGAATGAGAAATCATCCTCGCAACAATAACCTTAGTAAGTAAAAATTGCCAACCAGTATAAGTCCCCAGCAGTATAAAGTACCTCAGTATCTCAACGTCTTACCATTTTCTCATATGGAAATTCTAACCATGTCCTCAAGCAAGGGTCAGATTCAAGATCAATGCTTTCCAACTCAACCCACTGCACAATTGTGTTCTGTACTTCACAGAACATCCAGAGGATTGAGACGTGCCTTGAACAGTTATCATCTACACCGATGGCAGAGCAAAGTAACATTAAGCACAAGCAGTAAGACAGACTTTTACTTGTCTTTTCAAATCCAGGAACATATAAATGACTGTTAGAGACAGTTAAGTCTGAGACCACTAGTGAAAGGGCATCTGTTTTGCATTTGTCATGTTTAATATTTTCTTATTTATTACAGTTAAGTAAAAATGTGAAAAAATATCATGTCTCTTATTTTAACATGGAGTATTTGACATCTCAAACGGGCATGGACTCCAAAATTTTAAAGTGATAGTTTACCCAAAATTTTTAATTCTGTCATCATTTACTCACCACCTTGTCATTTCAAACCTGCATGACTGACTTCTGCGGAACACATTTACATTTACGCATTTGGCAGACGCTTTTATCCAAAGCAACTTACATTAAATTATCCTATACATTTGTTTCTAAGTATGTGCAATCCCCTGGGATCGAACACATGACCTTGGCATTGTTAGCGCCACCACTGAGCTACAGGAAAGCACAAAAGAAGATATTTTGAAGAAAGCCATGTCAAGCCGCAATGTCACCCATTCACTTGCATTGGTTTTATGTCCATACAATAGAAGTAAATGAGTGTCGCCGCTGTTAGGTTAGCAACTTTTTTTCTGAAACAATATTTCTGTCGGAAACTTTCATTTCATTTCTTGAAATGACAAGAGGGTGAGTAAATGATGATTTTTCGGTGAACTATCGCTTTAAGTGAAACCTGATGTTTTACATTATAGTACATTTTTAATTATAAAAAGACTATTCTCATGTGTTTGAGTGGAAACATGTCTTTGCAATAAAAAAGCTTCCGCATCATAAATTTGCTTATTTCAATCATAAATGTGTTTTCGTTTTACCTCATAACCATTTTTTGCTTTAAACATTTTCCAAATCCGAAATCTTCAGCCTGAACTCACAGGAATTAGTAACTATTTTACCAGGTGGCTAATTTGTATAAATTCGTATCAAAACATACGATTATTAGAAAAACACCATAATGAAGCCCCTCCCCTAACCCCATTCCTAAACCTAATGTCATTAGCCTGAAAGCAAATCTTCCTAAAACATACAAATTGCCACCTCATAAAATAGTTACAAATCTGCTTAGTGCTCCTTATTTAAATTACATTTCAAACCCCAGATTTGGAAAACGCTTTGAGTTCTGGAACCTCTTTAAAATGACCAAAAGCACACCTGGCATGCGCATACATGCATCTCTTAATTCAACATCAGTTCTTTGTCTAAAAGGTGAGTCTGAATCACAGCATGTTGTAGGCTACCGCCTTACAGCTACTCCTATTTATATTATGTTAGTTTTTCATTTAGCATTAGTATCTTAGTACAAGTCTTCAGCTTTTCTACTGACCTAAATCTCTTTAACCAAAGGGATTGGCTTTTGAGATAAAACATATATGCGCTATTTCTGTTTTAAAGAACTCTTCAGCATACAGTGTGACCTTATCAAAAGCAATGCATTCGTTTCCAAGCCACTGCCTTTCTTCTTCTCTTTCTGTGGGTGTGAGTGTACGAGCGTTAAGGGAGAAGTGAATAAAATGACTTACAAAAACGAGATTTTTCTGTTCGTCCTGAGCTTCTTTGCAACGCTCAACGCTGGAATGATTCAGAGAGGAGGAGGAATGAGGCAGTAAGCGAGAGAAGTGGAGAGAGGGAGAGAAAGAAAATGGGGGGAAAAAAGTGGGAGAATAAAAGTACTCCATCCCTGCTCTGTGGAGACCAGACTGTGTTAAGAGGTCTCCGGTTAAACCCGTTGCCTCTTTCTCTTATCAGCCTAAACTATTGACAGTCATTTTCACTGCTCAGACCAAATAGGATTAACAGTCTACCGAGGAAAGAGGCGGCCGACAACACAGAGACGCACGGGGTCCCTTTCTCTCTCGCTGGCATAATACGTCCATTCAGAAACATGAATAACGTGCTGTTATCTGAGTGCCTTTTCAAATCTGTCGCATGCACGCTCGCAGTCAAATTTTAGAGTCGAGAACCACTGGGGTACCAAAAATGCACTCGCTTTTAGGACCATTGTTCTATAAGCCTGTATACAGCATCCCGTAATCAGTACGGTCCCGTGCCCTCGCAACAAACCAGAGCAAGTGTCATTTATTTCAGCCGATCTGTTAAGCAATGATTTGGATGAGTGGACTTTTTTCTGTAATGATTGGCTGAGAGGGACTTTAAATGGGAAGTGATGGATTTTGACAAGGGCGTATTAGGGCAGCTTCCCTTAATAAACTCCGGATAAACATCATGGAAATGAGTCGATAAATAATTTACGAAAAATTCATAACTCATTTGAATCCGGTTAACAAGGGGGAAATGAACTCACGGGATTGTTTGCCAGCAGTAGGGGGAGCTCTTGACACATCAAAGCACAGCGGTGAAATGACTGGGCGAGAGAGAGAGAGAGAGAGAGAGAGAGAGAGAGAGAGAGCAAGAGAGGCACTTCCAAGAAATGAGTGCTAAAAGCTGTTTTGAAAGAAGACACCCTCCCTTATCGGAGAGGTTTCGTATGCGCCGGCTTTAGAAAATGGTCTGGGTGTTGTTCACAACCTTTTGCTCAGAGTGTACATGAGAGAGAGAGAGAGAGACAGGCTGCGAGAGAGACAGGGCAAAAATAGATGTATTTATTTTACCGTTTCTCTTTTTATATGAGTAGAACAATGAAGTTGAGAGTTTGTGTGTGATGGAGAGGTAGTGTGTTTCTTCTAGTGTGTGTGTATTTGTTGTTAGTGGTCATTCGGCCATAGCAAGGCAATTCTTTCTCGGTGTGTGGGCAAATCATTACAGAACCCCTACTGCACAGATAAACACCAACCAGCCCCCTAAACACATATACGTCGAGGCCAACTGAGGTGATTTAAGTTTCTTAAACACTTTTCAGAAATTACTGTAGTTCCTTTTGTAGTAGTTGAGTTGCTTTGGACTTTTGCAGTGATGTGCATTACAAAGTCGATCCGTTTATGGATGGATAGATGGATACACTACATGGACAAAAGTATTGGGACGCCACCTTCTAATGAACAGCTTTGACTACTTTAGTCATTTCAGTGAGTAGAAATCTTAATGTTACAGCATATAGTGATATTCTAGAGACTTGAGTGCTTTTAATTTCATAGCAACTGTTTCGGCATGGCCCTTTTCTATTCCAACATGACAATGCCCCTGTGCACAAAGCAAGATTCAAAGAGAAATGATTGATCCAGTCGAGTGTGGAAGAGCTTAACTGGTCTGCATAAAGCCCAGACATGAACCCAGCTGAACACCTTTGTGCCAAACACTCATCACCCAACCCCAATGACTTGTACATAGGGAGGCAGTCATTTCAGAACAGAAAAGCCTCTTCCAAAACGTTTGCGACAGAGATGGAAACAAAATTCTTTAATATGGTGTTGTATGGTATAGCATAAATAATTATTTGGATTGGAATTACTGGAATAGATAAACATGTGTGACAGCGGTGTCCTACTACTTTTGTCCATAGTACACAGACGTACATGCACACACATTCTTACTACTTTAACGCAAGTACTGTATATATTCTTTCATGTGTCCGCGTCCATCCCCCATGCTGCTCTTGTCTCATTTAATAAGGAATCCAAACATACCCGATGATAAATGGACTACATATGGCAGCCATCAATCCTGTCGCTGACTACAACTCCCAGAGTGCAACGCATCAGTGGTGCGAAGCAGGAGATTACATGGTCTGTAGATCCAGGCACTTAATTACAGTATTGCACTGAGGCTGACAGACAGGCTTGGACACAATAGGCTAATACCTACAAGTGCTGCTAATAATTTACCTACCAAATTGACTACAGTTGCAGTTGGATTCTTTCCCACAAGCTGTGATTCTGTGCAGCATGCATGCCTTGTATTAATTCCAAGCGTCGAGCTCCACAGTGATCTCCTACAAACAAATTAAGTCTCAGGGTGTGTTTGGAACGGCGTGCCGATTATTATTATCAAATGAAAGTAGGATCTATGTCAAGTAAGCATATGCATAGTATACTGATTGACATGCAAAATTGGGCAAAATGTGCAAGATGCAAAGCACGCTGTATGGTAATAATATCCCACAACGTGCTTGATAAAGAGTTCATCCAAGAATGAAAATTCTGACATCATTTACTCGCCCTCTTGTCATTTCAAACCTGTTTGACCTTCTTTTTTCTGCAGAACACAAAAGAAGATATTTTGAAGAATGCTGGAAATCGAACAACGGCTGTACCCATTATATGGACACAAAACTAATGCAAGTCGATGGGTACCGCAATTGTTTGGTTACCAACATTCTTCAACACATCTTCTTTTGTGTTCAACAGAAGAAAGAAAGTCGTATCATTGTGTTTTGCATACTATGAAGTATGCAGTATTCAGTATGTATACTGAACAAAGCCTTTTCGCTGCATACCATTTAAAAAATAATTCAGTATGCAAGTAGTAAATAGTAAAATAGCATGTAGTATATAGCCTTTATTGTTGCATACATGCCGCTTCACCTACTATTTATACAGTTTTTACCTCAGTCAGTAGTGCACTAGTTCTCCGCAGCCGAGCAGAGAATCAAAATGGATATTGGAAACTGTCATGACAGGAGCATGACAGCCCATAAACCTGCCTGACGTTACAATCTGTACATAGCAGATGTTTTCACAAAAGCTTCTGACCCTATAAAGCAAAGAGGAGTGTATTTAGGTGCAAGCAGAGGAGATACATTTGAATCTGTCTTCTTTGAGGGATATAGCGAACATCAGGCTGGTTCTCTGACAGGCATTCAGCAATCAGATTTGCTTGGATGAAAGGACAGACGAAAACAAACAAAACCAACTCCTTTTCTCACAATCAGGTGTTTATTTAAGCTCAGTGGTGCAGATTCAAGCGCTTCAAACGGCAAAGGAATGAATGTCTTAACACATCCAATCAAGTCGTGATTCAATTACAGGGCTGTCAATTGAATTTTAATCGAATTAATTACGTATGCTAATTAATAAATGAAATGAATCGCATGCAGTTGCTGAGAAAAGACGCCAAATGAAGATCATTTCAAGTGTTGCGTTGTTGTGGTAGACAGGAAAAGCATTTAAAAGACATGAAAATAGTTTATGCATTGCTTGCATTGCATTGCATTGCATCACTGAACAAAAGCATACAGTTCGGAGCAATCGGGTAATAAAGGTTGTCAGTTTGTCTCAGATGTTAGCTATATTTTATTGGCGGGAATACAGTATATACACAAACTTGCCTATGACTCGTAAAACATTTTAATTTAGGTGCTGCTTCAAGCAGGAATTGCTCCAATGGTATTACTGATTTTGCACACGTGCATCATTAAATGTGTTACTTTTTAACAGGTTATTTTTGCTAATTAATTTTAAGTGAACACATTCAATTGACAGCCTCAAAAAATGAGCAACGTTTAACATTAGCACCAACAGATACATTTGATTTTAGTGACTGCCATAAAGTACAAGACGTCTTCAACAAATTTGGAAAAGTTCATCTTTGATCGTTGTACATGGATCTCTCTTTCTTTTGCTCTTTATGTCTGTATGAGAGTGTGTTACACATGTCAAATTGAACTTGTTGTTCAGTAAAGGTTACGTGAGAAATACATAGCAGGTGTGTGAATGAGGTGGCACACGTGTAGGATGTACTATGAAGAAAATTATGCACGCTGTGGATTGTCCAGACATGGATGATGGCTGATCTCCAGTTTACTGTGTGTGCATGATTGTGTCTGCGCATGCGTGTGTCTGTCTGTGTGTGTGTGCATTCGTGCATGTCTTCTGAATATAAAGGCAGTGTCCTTTAGTTTAAATGAAACCTCATTTGATTCTTTGATTTGGAAAGCTCTACATACGCAGAGATCACGCATGACTTTCAAGCGAATCGCAACGATGAGATCTTTGATAGTATATTTGGATAGAGTTTGATATTGGCGTATTTGGTCGCAGCTTCGCTTACGTAGTGGAAGGGAGGCGGGGCTATCAGACGCTGCTCGAGCAAAACTCTCCTGCAGAGTGAATACGCTTCAATCTGATGATGACTAAAGTAATGCTGGGCAAAACGGATGAAAACTACATTAAATGTGTCATATGACGCGGCTAAAACGAATATTATGGTTTGTTTTTAGATGTAGTCATGCAATGTGTATACACGATTTAAGGTTCAAAAACGCTGTATTTTCCACATACCGTGCATGTTTGTATGTCCTCTTTGCCCCGCCTCTCTGAAACAAAGCTCATCACTCTGAAAAGCGAGGTGTGCTATGATTGGCCAGTTAACCAGTGCGTAGTGATTGGTCGAATACTGCAAGCGTGTGACGGAAATGTAACGCTTCTTAATATATTTGGAACATCAGGTTCCAAGGCAATTGTACTGACAGGTACGCTCACCTTACTTGTGTATACATTTGGGCGGTCTTCGTCAAATCATACCACGAACTGACGTAGATTTGTGGGGGTGTGGTCACACAAGGCATTTCAGGCAGGTCTGGGTGAGCATTCGCTTTTAGATTATTTGTTTTTGACACTTTAATTTATGCAATTTTACGTGTCTAATACATGGATGGGCAACTTATAACACACCAAAGACACAGAAAAACACATATTCGCGCCATATGACCCCTTTAAATTTACAATGTACAAATTGATTTTTATTCACATGCATTTTGCCGTGCAATTGACATCATTTGCGCTCGTCTGGGAAAACAATACAGTATACTTCCGGTTAGTATAAAACCATTTAGTATTCCACTTAGGACGATACTACCCTTCTAAAATTCATACACTACATGATTGAGTGCATAGTGCATAGTATGTCATTTGGGACACAGCAATAGTTCCAGGATGCCGATGGGCATATTCTATCGCTGTTCTTCGAACCTATTCAGGTATTTTTATGATAATAAAGTATATTTATAATGATGATGTTCGACGAGTGTTGCTTTATCAAATGCATGTTATAAACGACTCGATCTCATAGAGATTTTAGATCGAGCTGTATACTTCCTACTGATCAAAGAGCCGTAGTTCACGGAAGAGCTGTGCATAAAACAGAATCGAAGCCTTTGTGATTTCAGAATCGCCCTAGACAGGTATAATTAGTGTGAATCGTGATATATCGTCCCAGCCCTACCGTCATGTCATCCAAAACTTGTATGACTCACTTTCTTGTACAGAACACAAAAGAAGATATTTTGCCAAATGTTGTAACAACACTGGACCCCATTGACTTCCATTGCATAAACCACTGAGACAAATCTCAAAATATCTTATTTTGTGTTCCACAGAAATGGAGAGTCATATAGGTTTTCAATGACATGAGGGTGATACATTTTTACACACATGAATAATTATCAACATGTTGTATTTTTAGTTTTCTTGTATGTGTTTAAGTACAGACTAAAACGTGTACCATACACTAAAAATGAACAGCGTTATCATTGGCTTATTGTGCAAAGGTCCTCATTAGGTGAGGACATACTTTTCTGTGCTTTCATGAAGCCTTGAATATTTAATGCTGCCTTCCCCTTTTCATTCTACTGTCACTGTTCATGGTTTTGGATAACTGTACTCAGTGGTAGGTTAACATTCATGTGGATGAATGTCTGTATGTGAAAGTGGTCTCAATCAAAGCGACCTGAAATTGCATCTGGCCCTCTGATGTGGGGATGATGGGGAGAAAGGCGAGAGGAGAAGAGCAAGAAGACACTAATGTCCCAGCACTCAACGAAAAGTAATGAATGCTGTTATAACTTTATTGCCCCAATTCTGGACTTGCTCAAAGAAGAAAAAAAGGAGCAAAAATTTAATCAGTTCTGCCTGGTGAGTTCCTCTCCCACTTTGCAAGATTAAAAGATCCAATTCTCCAAGCCCGGTCCAGCTTATCATACGCATCAGTCGTGTTTCGGGCGAGAAATGCTTGATGATGCTAAGATGCACAGGTCTGCCGGGGTACCCAATGAGGAGAAAGTGATCCGTGTTTTCTTCCCCCAGGAATCTTGTCGCCGTGGCCAAGGACGAGCAACTTTTGAGGATAATAATGCCTAGGTGGTTATTTCTTAAGCTAATGATAAAGTTGCAGAGCGTTCTTGCACGGTTTCCCGGTCCTCTCCCCAAGGTTATTTTTGTTTAAGGAGCACTTGCCTGAAATAAAACCTCCATTTATTTACTAGCCGTCATGTCATTCCAAATTCTTTCTCTGTGATAAACAAAAGGTGGATTTCTGATGAATATCCAGAATGCTCTTTTCCACTGTTCTCTTTTTCTCCCTACCTCTCACTTTTTATACTGGTCTCACCATCTCAGTTTATGGTTTTCCTTAGATTCTAAAAATAAAACCTCTCCAAAATCCACTGCCAGTCACAGCTCACGCAGCTTGCCAATCATATACTGTACCCCAGCCACTTTCTTTCCATGTTCTTATCTATGTCTTCAGGCTAAGCTAATACGATATGTCTTTCGCGACTTACTACTGCGGCACTGAATGGATTGGCCTTATATTAGTTTGGAGAACTATAGGGAGCAGTTGCTTTTCAGACTCTGTTTCTCACTTGAAGTTATACAGTATGTGGATTTTGCCGTGCTGTACTTTTGTGCCGGTACAATATGTCTAAAACTAACTGCATTTCCTGGGACCTTGTCTCAGTTTATTAAGTACTGCTGCGTGGGCACTATGTTAAGATAAAAGGCTGGACTTGTGCTTTGCTTATTTGAACAAAGAATGAACGGTACGTACGCCCTTGTAGAGTTGTAGAGGTTCAATAAGTGCTTATTTGCTGCTGAATATTGCAGCTGTTCTGTTTTACCATCTTGGTTTGTAGTCTATTGAGATAGACTGAGGATCCTTTATGGCAGAGTAGGGGGGTCGCAAGGCCGCGAGGGTGGGGTCGCAAGGTGGTTCCCAGAAATATTTTTTTATTATTATAAATAGCGTATTTTATGAAAACGTATAACAACATATAAAAATGTTAGTTTAGTCAAAAATAAAACCATGCAAATAAAAAGCCATCAGCCTTTCAAATTTCCTTCCCCTCGATCGTGACCCCTGAGGTGGTTACGTCACATTAATGTAATCAGCAACCGCATTAGGTTAGGTGCAGCAAGTTTATTTACAGCACCACGTTAAACATTCCCATATGTGCACGCAGATTATTTTTCAGGCTTTAAGTTTAGCATATTTTTAATTGTCGAAATGAAACGTTGGTTAATATCGACCAAAGACAACGCAGGGAGGCCAGCGGAGGAGGGCAGAGAAGCGCCGCAGTCAGAAAAGCCATCGACCTTATGCGTTTGCATAAAAAAGGGCATCCATCAGCACTCGAATCAGTTTGATGAAATTTGACCATCTGTAGAAATAGTTCATGGTTTATGTATAACAACAAGTAAAGTAATGAGTAAATTACTATAAAATAATATTATGTTAATAATACTGTGTTCTTTTGTGTTGTCATTATGCGAGTGTTTGGACAGACCTAATAAGTGCATGTGTGCAGTTGTGCGCAACGTTTGTAAACTTTAACAACCTCTGAGAATAGTGGGGTCTCGAGTCACTGGCACTGTTATTTTGGGGGTCGTGGGCTGAAAGGTTTGGTAACCCCTGCTTTATGGTTCGTCCAAAGTCTTTGGAGAGCTCTTTCGATGTGAATAATGTTTTGAAGGCATTACAATCGTTGACCCTGCATTTTATAGCTGACCTACAATACATTAAACTCCGTAGCTCTTTAAAGAGAAATATTCAAAAGATGCAAGTGTCATGACAGTATCGCTCATACGCATTTTATTTATCATCAGTACAAACAGTTCATCTTCAAGTAGATTTCTTTCACAACAGGGCTTTTTGATGAGTCCATCTGTGTGTAAGGTGTAGATTTAGCTGACCTTTGCATTGAGGTGTTTTGGGCATTAGAGAGCGTTCATTCATGCTGGTGGCACCGAATCCAATTTGATATTTGAGGTACCTAAGCTCAAATGTCACATCGTTCCCCAGTAATAATTTTCATGCCTTTTCATTGCCTGTAAAAACTTTTTTGTTTCAGTGAGAGTGAACGAAATTTCGGTTGGAAAAGAGGCGTGCTGAAGCGTTTGAACTTGCTAAATTGAAGTCAGATGAATTGATGACGCCTGCGGTTTCGGATAGTTAATGGGGCTCCGCTGTTTAACCTGTTGGTGGGTGTTATCTGCGCTAAGATAAGTCATCTCCAAATTGCTATCTCGCCTAAGTGTCCCAGGCCTAGTAATCAGGGGCAATTTGTGCATCTAACTTGATTCCTTTTAAGATTTAGAAATTGGAGCAGGAGTCCTTATATGTTTTTAAGGGTAAAGACAGAGTTGTAGGCATCAATTTACCCAATCACTTTGATTTCTGAGATGCCCTTTGGTGCTTAGGTGCCAAAGGGTTGAAAATATGTTTTATCGCACCGCACAGATATACACGCTAATGCATGCATGCTCTATGCCGGGTCAAGCTCTTGTCCATGAGGAATAGATTGAAAGATCAAGTGGAGTACTGCAGTAGAACACAAAGTGGCTATGTGCTTTCTTTTCCTCTCAGGGACAGGATTGATTGTTTTTGTTGCCTCACAACTAAAGGAAGATCGTTGTTCTCTGCCAGGCCTTCCTCGAGTGCTGACCAAAACAAGCCCAATACAGCTTTTACACATTCTAAAAGCTGCCTTTAGCTTTTGTAGAATAGTGGAAAAATCAATAGAGTGAATGTGGGAAACGTTTAAGAGTATCGGCTACTTTTGGAGAGATTCTGGACTGACATAGACATCAGGAAACATCAAGTGGATGTTGGTAGCAGTCAATTAGCCTGAGATGGGGATCAATAATGGGAGTTTTTAGTTTAAATAAGAGTAATCGTGGTGGGCCATCGAAAGATGATGTTTTGCAAAATGGGAAGAATATCTGCTTGGTTTGTTGGCTTTGCTGTTTTCATACTCTCACTTGGTTTCTTCATCGTCATTCTCCTTAATTTTTCCCTTCTACCTGTTCTACTACCTGGTCTTTAGTGAACTGCCTACCTAGACTTTAGTGAACTGCCTACCTAGACAAAAAATGTATTGCTATTCGTACTACTATAAATTCTAAGACAGCATCAAACAAGCCTTTCACAAAGATGGCAATCCCATAGCCTTTTTCGTAATGTGAAAAAAATCTCGGTTCTTAAGAATTCAGTTGAATGCAATTTAAATGTGTAGACAGCAAGGCAGCTTACATCTCGCCTTCCTTGATTCACCTTCCACTTTTGTCTTGTGGGCCTCCCTCACTTTCAGCCGGTGACTAGGTCGAACCTCCGCTGGGACGACCCATCGTCATCTTTCATCTCCCTTGCATACATTAGCTCCGTTGTCATGGTGCTGACCAGTGTGCGGTTGCCGTAGGGACAGTCTGCCGCCTCCCAGACCCTGGAGCAGGTGATCAGTGAGTGACAGGAGCCCCCCAGGACGGGACCCCCCTCTTCTTCCCTCACATCGGGAAGGAGCGATAGAGACGAGGAGAACCGATAAACAACAGATGTTTCGACAAGGGAGAGAGAGAGAGTTAGAGGGAGAGGATTGTAGGGGAAAAGGGAGATGGAGCATGAAGGGAGAGGAAGGGTACTGGAGAGGTTTAAAATAATTAAGGAGGGTGGAAGTCCCTGGAGATCCTGAAGCAGAGGTCTTCCAGCTGCTGAAGGCAAAGTGCTGTCACAGCACCATGAAACTTTACTAATGTGTTAAACAGTTGGACACTCATGGAGAGACTGAGAAGTTTTGGGCCTTGTGTAGCTAGTGAAACAAAAAATCGTAAGACTCGAGTTCACAATAATATTCCCACAGGAAGGGAGGTTACAGAAAAAGTGGAGAGGGAAAGCTTTGTTACTTTTTACTTTTAGTTCTTGTTAGTTGAGGGATAGTTAACCCAAAAATGAAAGTTCTGTTATGATTTACTCACCCTCTTGTCTTTTGAAACGTGTAAGACTTACTTTCTTCTGCAGAACACAAAAGAAGATATTTTAAGGAATGTTGGTAACCGAACAACGGTGGTACCCATTGACTCACATTGGTTTTGTCTATACAATAGAAGTGAATGAGTACCGCTGTTGTTCGGTTACCAACATTCTTCAAAATGTCTTCTTTTGTGTCCACAATGGTTCCTGAAGGATCGCAAAATGTAACTCCCACCTGCCTGCAATTTTTTAAAAGAAGTACTGAAGACCATTCCTGGTTATTTTGTATGTTTGATTAAAGTTGGTACTAACGGTGCATTAGGGAAAACATTCCATTTTTTTCCCACCGCAAACTTTGAAATAAAGAGAACAGATCTGACCTCTGAACTCGGGGCCGACCTTAGGGAGATGCATCATTTGATATCAAAGATATTCCGACTAATACGGAGCTATCTAATGTGAAACTTTAAGGCATTTTCACTGTAAAAACAAACTTTAAAGTATTTTCAGAGCATGAAATAATATGAAACAAAGTGTCTTCGGTATATTTTAATTAATAAATTAAAATAATAAACAGTTCTGGATATCTTTAATGTGACGAGCAACCTGCCCTCTCCATTCTTCCGTTATAAGTTGTAAGGATTCAGGAATGTTTGCTCCACTTTGACTGGTATTCAAATCTGCTTTTAAAACATGAATTCGTGGTCTGTCATGTACAAATTTCGACTGACTTTCCCACTGTGCATGTAACGTTACTTTTACGTCTGTGCTTTTATGGTTGCGCATCGAAGACCCTTCAACTCCGAGAGAAAATACGAAATAATTGAATAAATCCACTTCATCAGAGCTGTATTAAAAGCTTTTGAGTGTGCTCCTGCGGTGACACACTTCCGTTGTTTTCCACAGGCCGGCTAATAAAATGGAAGTCTTAACACAAAAAGGAAGTACGTCACATCATTTACTTCCGCGTTAAAAAATAAGGTGGATAAAGGGAACACTAACGAGAGATAATGACATAAGGACGGGTGATGGGCAGGTGAAGGGAATGAAACACTGATGGGGAGATTACCGGGAAACGAGGGGGCAGGCCAAAGCACGCGACAGGAGAAACACGTGGAACAAAGTAACCACAATGGCCACGTGTCTTCCACACATAACAAAACAAGCACAAAAGACATGGTACTGTCACGACTGTCCACAGAACTAGAAAACTCATGACAAGAAGGACAGAATCATGACACATACAAGCTAACACAGCCTAGAGTCTGTGTTTGTGTTCTTATGAGCATATGACCAATTTCTGAAGTTATTTTGGATTATTCAGATGAACAGTGAAACATATTTGCGCACTTAACGGATACTCAAGAGACACTTGACTTATCTTAGATGTGTTTGTGCATGTACTGTAAAGTAAGACATGCCTGAAGACACCTATACATAATTCATACATATTCAGTGCTGTGGGGCTTTATTAACAAGGGCGGTGGGATTTTGCTAAAACATTTGTTTTCTTTCGGTTTGTCTCTGGGTCTCACAAAGCTTAGTTTATGCATGTGTGTGTTTGTGTGGTTTGCAGTGTTTTTATGTCTGAATGCCTTATGCCTCGGTACTGTAAACTTGACCTATTTGCTTTGCCTCTAAGCCTCATAGATCTATGCAGCTTTATGATTTGTGAATGAGCATTTCATTAGGGCTTTTGTGTTTACGTTTGGGGTTTATTGACCGTACAGTGTCTTTGCGGGTTTGCAATATCCATCTTACATTTACATTTATGCATTTGGCAGACGCTTTTATCCAAAGCAACTTACATTGCATTACACTATACATCTGTTTCTAAGTATGGTCTTAAGTTGGTAGCTGTCTTTTGAAACATAAGATCTGGTTTCTGCCCAAGTCCGATCTGGTTTCTGCCCAAGTCCAAACTGGTGGGCTGTCATACCAGGTTAATTGGTCCAATTGGTTTTTGGAACATGGGCCGTTTTTCAGTTCCAAGAACGCAAAGAACGGACTTGTGTTCTTGTGGAGGCAGGTCTTGCGAGGCAACCTTGGAAGAACGAACTTGGATGAAAGCGCCGCAGTGACTTCTGGGACTTCAAGAGGATTCCGTAGGCGTGCAAGGTTGCATACGATGCATCCTTTATATCGAGAACATATCCATGTTCATACTGTCATGCGCTCTCTGTTCTTGCATTCTTGAGTATTGGAACCGGACTTTGACGGTTATTGATGACGTAGAGCAAGAACACGAGGACACAAGACCGCTGAAGTGCTCTAGTACTTATGTCTTTTTTGTTCGTTTTTCCTGTTTTAAGCTACTCTTCTTTAATCACTTTTACCAGGGACGAATTGCTTAACATTAAGCAATGCCCTTCTATCAATCTTTTCCCTAATTTTGAAAATTCAGACGTCTTACTGGACATTTTACTCGGAGGAGCGGCAGCTCTGTACAAACGCTCTAAAAGACGCAAGCGGGGAAAGCGAGCGGGTGCGCTCGTCAGACTCCGACGACGCGGATTTAGGACCCCGCTGCCGAGTATACACCTGGCGAATGTCCGCTCCCTTACCAACAAAACGGACGAAATACTCTTACTCACCAGGACAAACAAAGATTTTTCCAACTCCGCTGCGCTGTGTTTCACAGAAACATGGCTCAATGACACCATACCGGACAGCGCGTTACATCTGCCGGG